>NW_027364715.1:0-185945 GCF_046119375.1 Phyllobates terribilis
ACAAGTGCCAGAAGCTCCGCCAGTGTGACATATCCCACCCCCCTGTACAGTGCAGAAGCTCCGCCCAGTGTGAGATCATCACCTGTACAAGTGCAGAAGCTCCGCCCAGTGTGACATCAGCACCTTACAGTGCAGAAGCTCCGCCCAGTGTGACATCATCACCTGTACAGTGCAGAAGCTCCGCCCAGTGTGAGATCATCACCTGTACAAGTGCAGAAGCTCCGCCCAGTGTGAGATCATCACCTGTACAAGTGCAGAAGCTCCGCCCAGTGTGACATCATCACCTGTACAGTGCAGAAGCTCCGCCCAGTGTGACATCATCACCTGTACAGTGCAGAAGCTCCGCCCAGTGTGAGCATCATCACCTGGAGAGAAGTACAAGTGCAGAAGCTCCGCCCAGTGTGACATCATCACCTGTACAGTGCAGAAGCTCCGCCCAGTGTGACATCATCACCTGTACAGTGCAGAAGCTCCGCCCAGTGTGACATCATCACCTGTACAAGTGCAGAAGCTCCGCCCAGTGTGACATCATCACCTGTACAGTGCAGAAGCTCCGCCCAGTGTGACATCATCACCTGTACAGGCAGAAGCTCCGCCCAGTGTGACATCATCACCTGTACAGTGCAGAAGCTCCGCCCAGTGTGAACGATCATCACCTGTACAGTGCAGAAGCTCCGCCCAGTGTGACATCATCACCTGTACAGGGCAGAAGCTCCGCCCAGTGTGACATCATCACCTGTACAGTGCAGAAGCTCCGCCCAGTGTGACATCATCACCTGTACAGGGCAGAAGCTCCGCCCAGTGTGACATCATCACCTGTACAGTGCAGAAGCTCCGCCCAGTGTGACATCATCACCTGTACAGTGCAGAAGCTCCGCCCAGTGTGACATCATCACCTGTACAGTGCAGAAGCTCCGCCCAGTGTGACATCATCACCTGTACAGGGCAGAAGCTCCGCCCAGTGTGACATCATCACCTGTACAGTGCAGAAGCTCCGCCCAGTGTGACATCATCACCTGTACAGTGGCAGAAGCTCCGCCCAGTGTGACATCATCACCTGTACAGTGCAGAAGCTCCGCCCAGTGTGACATCATCACCTGTACAGGGCAGAAGCTCCGCCCAGTGTGACATCATCACCTGTACAGTGCAGAAGCTCCGCCCAGTGTGACATCATCACCTGTACAGTGCAGAAGCTCCGCCCAGTGTGACATCATCACCTGTACAAGTGCAGAAGCTCCGCCCAGTGTGACATCATCACCTGTACAGTGCAGAAGCTCCGCCCAGTGTGACATCATCACCTGTACAGTGCAGAAGCTCCGCCCAGTGTGACATCATCACCTGTACAGTGCAGAAGCTCCGCCCAGTGTGACATCATCACCTGTACAAGTGCAGAAGCTCCGCCCAGTGTGAGATCATCACCTGTACAAGTGCAGAAGCTCCGCCCAGTGTGACATCATCACCTGTACAGTGCAGAAGCTCCGCCCAGTGTGACATCATCACCTGTACAGTGCAGAAGCTCCGCCCAGTGTGAGATCATCACCTGTACAAGTGCAGAAGCTCCGCCCAGTGTGAGATCATCACCTGTACAAGTGCAGAAGCTCCGCCCAGTGTGACATCATTACCTGTACAGTGCAGAAGCTCCGCCCAGTGTGACATCATCACCTGTACAGTGCAGAAGCTCCGCCCAGTGTGACATCATCACCTGTACAGGGCAGAAGCTCCGCCCAGTGTGACATCATCACCTGTACAGGGCAGAAGCTCCGCCCAGTGTGACATCATCACCTGTACAGTGCAGAAGCTCCGCCCAGTGTGACATCATCACCTGTACAGTGCAGAAGCTCCGCCCAGTGTGACATCATCACCTGTACAGGGCAGAAGCTCCGCCCAGTGTGACATCATCACCTGTACAGTGCAGAAGCTCCGCCCAGTGTGACATCATCACCTGTACAGGGCAGAAGCTCCGCCCAGTGTGACGTCATCACCTGTACAGTGCAAAGCTCCGCCCAGTGTGACATCATCACCTGTACAGTGCAGAAGCTCCGCCCAGTGTGACATCATCACCTGTACAGGGCAGAAGCTCCGCCCAGTGTGACATCATCACCTGTACAGGGCAGAAGCTCCGCCCAGTGTGACATCATCACCTGTACAGTGCAGAAGCTCCGCCCAGTGTGACATCATCACCTGTACAGTGCAGAAGCTCCGCCCAGTGTGACATCATCACCTGTACAGGGCAGAAGCTCCGCCCAGTGTGACATCATCACCTGTACAGGGCAGAAGCTCGGCGCAGTGTGACATCATCACCTGTACAGTGCAGAAGCTCCGCCCAGTGTGACATCATCACCTGTACAGTGCAGAAGCTCCGCCCAGTGTGACATCACCTGTACAGTGCAGAAGCTCCGCCCAGTGTGACATCATCACCTGTACAAGTGCAGAAGCTCCGCCCAGTGTGACATCATCACCTGTACAGTGCAGAAGCTCCGCCCAGTGTGACATCATCACCTGTACAGGGCAGAAGCTCCGCCCAGTGTGACATCATCACCTGTACAGTGCAGAAGCTCCGCCCAGTGTGACATCATCACCTGTACAGTGCAGAAGCTCCGCCCAGTGTGACATCATCACCTGTACAGGGCAGAAGCTCCGCCCAGTGTGAGATCATCACCTGTACAGTGCAGAAGCTCCGCCCAGTGTGACATCATCACCTGTACAGTGCAGAAGCTCCGCCCAGTGTGACATCATCACCTGTACAAGTGCAGAAGCTGCGCCCAGTGTGACATCATCACCTGTACAGTGCAGAAGCTCCGCCCAGTGTGACATCATCACCTGTACAGTGCAGAAGCTCCGCCCAGTGTGACATCATCACCTGTACAGGGCAGAAGCTCCGCCCAGTGTGACATCATCACCTGTACAGTGCAGAAGCTCCGCCCAGTGTGACATCATCACCTGTACAAGTGCAGAAGCTCCGCCCAGTGTGATATCATCACCTGTACAGTGCAGAAGCTCCGCCCAGTGTGACATCATCACCTGTACAAGTGCAGAAGCTCCGCCCAGTGTGAGATCATCACCTGTACAGTGCAGAACCTCCGCCCAGTGTGACCTCATCTGTACAGTGCAAAAGCTCCGCCCAGTGTCACACCATCTGTACAGTGCAAAAGCTCCGCCCAGTGTGACATCATCACCTGTACAGTGCAGAAGCTCCGCCCAGTGTGACATCATCACCTGTACAGTGCAAAAGCTCCGCCGAGTGTGACATCATCACCTGTAGAGTGCAAAAGCTCCGCCCAGTGTGACATCATCACCTGTACAGTGCAGAAGCTCCGCCCAGTGTGACATCATCACCTGTACAGGGCAGAAGCTCCGCCCAGTGTGACATCATTACCTGTACAGTGCAGAAGCTCCGCCCAGTGTGACATCATCACCTGTACAAGTGCAGAAGCTCCGCCCAGTGTGATATCATCACCTGTACAGTGCAGAAGCTCCGCCCAGTGTGACATCATCACCTGTACAAGTGCAGAAGCTCCGCCCAGTGTGAGATCATCACCTGTACAGTGCAGAAGCTCCGCCCAGTGTGACATCATCACCTGTACAAGTGCAGAAGCTCCGCCCAGTGTGACATCATCACCTGTACAAGTGCAGAAGCTCCGCCCAGTGTGAGATCATCACCTGTACAGTGCAGAAGCGCCGCCCAGTGTGACATCATCACCTGTACAGGGCAGAAGCTCCGCACAGTGTGACATCATCACCTGTACAGTGCAGAAGCTGCGCCCAGTGTGACATCATCACCTGTACAGGGCAGAAGCTCCGCCCAGTGTGACATCATCACCTGTACAGGGCAGAAGCTCCGCACAGTGTGACATCATCACCTGTACAGTGCAGAAGCTCCGTCCAGTGTGACATCATCACCTGTACAGGGCAGAAGCTCCGCCCAGTGTGACATCATCACCTGTACAGTGCAGAAGCTCCGCACAGTGTGACATCATCACCTGTACAGCGCAAAAGCTCCGCCCAGTGTGACATCATCACCTGTACAGTGCAGAAGCTCCGCCCAGTGTGACATCATCACCTGTACAGGGCAGAAGCTCCGCCCAGTGTGACATCATCACCTGTACAGTGCAGAAGCTCCACCCAGTGTGACATCATCACCTGTACAGGGCAGAAGCTCCGCCCAGTGTGACATCATCACCTGTACAGTGCAAAAGCTCCGCCCAGTGTGACATCATCACCTGTACAGGGCAGAAGCTCCGCCCAGTGTGACATCATCACCTGTACAGTGCAGAAGCTCCGCCCAGTGTGACATCATCACCTGTACAGTGCAGAAGCTCCGCCCAGTGTGACATCATCACCTGTACAGGGCAGAAGCTCCGCCCAGTGTGACATCATCACCTGTACAGGGCAGAAGCTCCGCCCAGTGTGACATCATCACCTGTACAGTGCAGAAGCTCCGCCCAGTGTGACATCATCACCTGTACAGTGCAGAAGCTCCGCCCAGTGTGACATCATCACCTGTACAGGGCAGAAGCTCCGCCCAGTGTGACATCATCACCTGTACAGTGCAGAAGCTCCGCCCAGTGTGACATCATCACCTGTACAGGGCAGAAGCTCCGCCCAGTGTGACATCATCACCTGTACAGTGCAGAAGCTCCGCCCAGTGTGACATCATCACCTGTACAGGGCAGAAGCTCCGCCCAGTGTGACATCATCACCTGTACAGGGCAGAAGCTCCGCCCAGTGTGACATCATCACCTGTACAGGGCAGAAGCTCCGCCCAGTGTGACATCATCACCTGTACAGGGCAGAAGCTCCGCCCAGTGTGACATCATCACCTGTACAGTGCAGAAGCTCCGCCCAGTGTGACATCATCACCTGTACAGGGCAGAAGCTCCGCCCAGTGTGACATCATCACCTGTACAGTGCAGAAGCTCCGCGCAGTGTGACATCATCACCTGTACAGTGCAGAAGCTCCGCCCAGTGTGACATCATCACCTATACAGGGCAGAAGCTCCGCCCAGTGTGACGTCATCACCTGTACAGGGCAGAAGCTCCGCCCAGTGTGACATCATCACCTGTACAGGGCAGAAGCTCCGCCCAGTGTGACATCATCACCTGTACAGGGCAGAAGCTCCGCCCAGTGTGACATCATCACCTGTACAGGGCAGAAGCTCCGCCCAGTGTGACATCATCACCTGTACAGTGCAGAAGCTCCGCCCAGTGTGACATCATCACCTGTACAGGGCAGAAGCTCCGCCCAGTGTGACATCATCACCTGTACAGTGCAGAAGCTCCGCCCAGTGTGACATCATCACCTGTACAGTGCAGAAGCTCCGCCCAGTGTGACATCACCTGTACAGTGCAGAAGCTCCGCCCAGTGTGACATCATCACCTGTACAAGTGCAGAAGCTCCGCCCAGTGTGAGATCATCACCTGTACAGTGCAGAAGCTCCGCCCAGTGTCACATCATCACCTATACAGCGCAGAAGCTCCGCCCAGTGTGATTTCATCACCTGTACAGTGCAGAAGCACCGCCCAGTGTGACATCATCACCTGTACAGTGCAGAAGCTCCGCCCAGTGTGATATCATCACCTGTACAGTGCAGAAGCACCGCCCAGTGTGACATCATCACCTGTACAAGTGCAGAAGCTCCGCCCAGTGTCACATCATCACCTGTACAGTGCAGAAGCTCCGCCCAGTGTGACATCATCACCTGTACAGTGCAGAAGCTCCGCCCAGTGTGACCTCATCTGTACAGTGCAAAAGCTCCGCCCAGTGTCACATCACCTGTACAGTGCAGAAGCTCCGCCCAGTGTGACATCATCACCTGTACAGTGCAGAAGCTCCGCCCAGTGTGACATCATCACCTGTACAGTGCAGAAGCTCCGCCCAGTGTGACATCATCACCTGTACAGGGCAGAAGCTCCGCCCAGTGTGACATCATCACCTGTACAGTGCAGAAGCTCCGCCCAGTGTCACATCACCTGTACAGTGCAAAAGCTCCGCCCAGTGTGACATCATCACCTGTACAGTGCAAAAGCTCCGCCCAGTGTGACATCATCACCTGTACAGTGCAGAAGCTCCGCCCAGTGTGACATCATCACCTGTACAGGGCAGAAGCTCCGCCCAGTGTGATATCATCACCTGTACAGTGCAGAAGCTCCGCCCAGTGTGACATCATCACCTGTACAGTGCAGAAGCTCCGCCCAGTGTGAGATCATCACCTGTACAGTGCAGAAGCTCCGCCCAGTGTGACATCATCACCTGTACAAGTGCAGAAGCTCCGCCCAGTGTGACATCATCACCTGTACAGGGCAGAAGCTCCGCGCAGTGTGACATCATCACCTGTACAGTGCAGAAGCTCCGCCCAGTGTGACATCATCACCTGTACAGGGCAGAAGCTCCGCCCAGTGTGACGTCATCACCTGTACAGGGCAGAAGCTCCGCCCAGTGTGACATCATCACCTGTACAGGGCAGAAGCTCCGCCCAGTGTGACATCATCACCTGTACAGGGCAGAAGCTCCGCCCAGTGTGACATCATCACCTGTACAGGGCAGAAGCTCCGCCCAGTGTGACATCATCACCTGTACAGTGCAGAAGCTCCGCCCAGTGTGACATCATCACCTGTACAGGGCAGAAGCTCCGCCCAGTGTGACATCATCACCTGTACAGTGCAGAAGCTCCGCCCAGTGTGACATCATCACCTGTACAGTGCAGAAGCTCCGCCCAGTGTGACATCACCTGTACAGTGCAGAAGCTCCGCCCAGTGTGACATCATCACCTGTACAAGTGCAGAAGCTCCGCCCAGTGTGAGATCATCACCTGTACAGTGCAGAAGCTCCGCCCAGTGTCACATCATCACCTGTACAGTGCAGAAGCTCCGCCCAGTGTGATATCATCACCTGTACAGTGCAGAAGCACCGCCCAGTGTGACATCATCACCTGTACAGTGCAGAAGCTCCGCCCAGTGTGATATCATCACCTGTACAGTGCAGAAGCACCGCCCAGTGTGACATCATCACCTGTACAAGTGCAGAAGCTCCGCCCAGTGTCACATCATCACCTGTACAGTGCAGAAGCTCCGCCCAGTGTGACATCATCACCTGTACAGTGCAGAAGCTCCGCCCAGTGTGACCTCATCTGTACAGTGCAAAAGCTCCGCCCAGTGTCACATCACCTGTACAGTGCAGAAGCTCCGCCCAGTGTGACATCATCACCTGTACAGTGCAGAAGCTCCGCCCAGTGTGACATCATCACCTGTACAGTGCAGAAGCTCCGCCCAGTGTGAGATCATCACCTGTACAGGGCAGAAGCTCCGCCCAGTGTGACATCATCACCTGTACAGTGCAGAAGCTCCGCCCAGTGTGACATCATCACCTGTACAAGTGCAGAAGCTCCGCCCAGTGTGATATCATCACCTGTACAGTGCAGAAGCTCCGCCCAGTGTGACATCATCACCTGTACAAGTGCAGAAGCTCCGCCCAGTGTGAGATCATGACCTGTACAGTGCAGAAGCTCCGCCCAGTGTGACATCATCACCTGTACAAGTGCAGAAGCTCCGCCCAGTGTGACATCATCACCTGTACAGTGCAGAAGCTCCGCCCAGTGTGACCTCATCTGTACAGTGCAAAAGCTCCGCCCAGTGTCACACCATCTGTACAGTGCAAAAGCTCCGCCCAGTGTGACATCATCACCTGTACAGTGCAGAAGCTCCGCCCAGTGTGACATCATCACCTGTACAGGGCAGAAGCTCCGCCCAGTGTGACATCATCACCTGTAGAGTGCAAAAGCTCCGCCCAGTGTGACATCATCACCTGTACAGTGCAGAAGCTCCGCCCAGTGTGACATCATCACCTGTACAGGGCAGAAGCTCCGCCCAGTGTGACATCATCACCTGTACAGTGCAGAAGCTCCGCCCAGTGTGACATCATCACCTGTACAGTGCAGAAGCTCCGCCCAGTGTGATATCATCACCTGTACAAGTGCAGAAGCTCCGCCCAGTGTGATATCATCACCTGTACAGTGCAGAAGCTCCGCCCAGTGTGACATCATCACCTGTACAAGTGCAGAAGCTCCGCCCAGTGTGAGATCATCACCTGTACAGTGCAGAAGCTCCGCCCAGTGTGACATCATCACCTGTACAAGTGCAGAAGCTCCGCCCAGTGTGACATCATCACCTGTACAAGTGCAGAAGCTCCGCCCAGTGTGAGATCATCACCTGTACAGTGCAGAAGCGCCGCCCAGTGTGACATCATCACCTGTACAGTGCAGAAGCTCCGCCCAGTGTGACATCATCACCTGTACAGTGCAGAAGCTCCGCCCAGTGTGAGATCATCACCTGTACAGTGCAGAAGCTCCGCCCAGTGTGACATCATCACCTGTACAGTGCAGAAGCTCCGCCCAGTGTGACATCATCACCTGTACAAGTGTAGAAGCTCCGCCCAGTGTGAGATCATCACCTGTACAGTGCAGAAGCTCCGCCCAGTGTGACATCATCACCTGTACAAGTGCAGAAGCTCCGCCCAGTGTGACATCATCACCTGTACAAGTGCAGAAGCTCCGCCCAGTGTGACATCATCACCTGTACAGTGCAGAATCTCCGCCCAGTGTGACATCATCACCTGTACAAGTGCAGAAGCTCCGCCCAGTGTGAGATCATCACCTGTACAGTGCAGAAGCGCCGCCCAGTGTGACATCATCACCTGTACAGGGCAGAAGCTCCGCCCAGTGTGACATCATCACCTGTACAGTGCAGAAGCTCCGCCCAGTGTGACATCATCACCTGTACAGTGCAGAAGCTCCGCCCAGTGTGAGATCATCACCTGTACAGGGCAGAAGCTGCGCCCAGTGTGACATCATCACCTGTACAGGGCAGAAGCTCCGCCCAGTGTGACATCATCACCTGTACAGGGCAGAAGCTCCGCACAGTGTGACATCATCACCTGTACAGTGCAGAAGCTCCGTCCAGTGTGACATCATCACCTGTACAGGGCAGAAGCTCCGCCCAGTGTGACATCATCACCTGTACAGTGCAGAAGCTCCGCACAGTGTGACATCATCACCTGTACAGCGCAAAAGCTCCGCCCAGTGTGACATCATCACCTGTACAGTGCAGAAGCTCCGCCCAGTGTGACATCATCACCTGTACAGGGCAGAAGCTCCGCCCAGTGTGACATCATCACCTGTACAGTGCAGAAGCTCCGCCCAGTTTGACATCATCACCTGTACAGGGCAGAAGCTCCGCCCAGTGTGACATCATCACCTGTACAGTGCAAAAGCTCCGCCCAGTGTGACATCATCACCTGTACAGGGCAGAAGCTCCGCCCAGTGTGACATCATCACCTGTACAGTGCAGAAGCTCCGCCCAGTGTGACATCATCACCTGTACAGTGCAGAAGCTCCGCCCAGTGTGACATCAACACCTGTACAGTGCAGAAGCTCCGCCCAGTGTGACATCACCTGAACAGTGCAGAAGCTCCGCCCAGTGTGACATCATCACCTGTACAAGTGCAGAAGCTCCGCCCAGTGTGAGATCATCACCTGTACAGTGCAGAAGCTCCGCCCAGTGTGGCATCATCACCTGTACAGGGCAGAAGCTCCGCCCAGTGTGACATCATCACCTGTACAGTGCAGAAGCTCCGCGCAGTGTGACATCATCACCTGTACAGGGCAGAAGCTCCGCCCAGTGTGACATCATCACCTGTACAGTGCAGAAGCTCCGCCCAGTGTGACATCATCACCTGTACAGGGCAGAAGCTCCGCCCAGTGTGACGTCATCACCTGTACAGTGCAGAAGCTCCGCCCAGTGTGACATCATCACCTGTACAGGGCAGAAGCTCCGCCCAGTGTGACATCATCACCTGTACAGGGCAGAAGCTCCGCCCAGTGTGACATCATCACCTGTACAGGGCAGAAGCTCCGCCCAGTGTGACATCATCACCTGTACAGTGCAGAAGCTCCGCCCAGTGTGACATCATCACCTGTACAGGGCAGAAGCTCCGCCCAGTGTGACATCATCACCTGTACAGTGCAGAAGCTCCGCGCAGTGTGACATCATCACCTGTACAGTGCAGAAGCTCCGCCCAGTGTGACATCATCACCTGTACAGTGCAGAAGCTCCGCCCAGTGTGACATCACCTGAACAGTGCAGAAGCTCCGCCCAGTGTGACATCATCACCTGTACAAGTGCAGAAGCTCCGCCCAGTGTGAGATCATCACCTGTACAGTGCAGAAGCTCCGCCCAGTGTCACATCATCACCTGTACAGTGTAGAAGCTCCGCCCAGTGTGACATCATCACCTGTACAGGGCAGAAGCTCCGCCCAGTGTGATATCATCACCTGTACAGTGCAGAAGCACCGCCCAGTGTGACATCATCACCTGTACAGTGCAGAAGCTCCGCCCAGTGTGATATCATCACCTGTACAGTGCAGAAGCACCGCCCAGTGTGACATCATCACCTGTACAAGTGCAGAAGCTCCGCCCAGTGTCACATCATCACCTGTACAGTGCAGAAGCTCCGCCCAGTGTGACATCATCACCTGTACAGTGCAGAAGCTCCGCCCAGTGTGACCTCATCTGTACAGTGCAAAAGCTCCGCCCAGTGTCACATCACCTGTACAGTGCAGAAGCTCCGCCCAGTGTGACATCATCACCTGTACAGTGCAGAAGCTCCGCCCAGTGTGACATCATCACCTGTACAGTGCAGAAGCTCCGCCCAGTGTGACATCATCACCTGTACAGGGCAGAAGCTCCGCCCAGTGTGACATCATCACCTGTACAGTGCAGAAGCTCCGCCCAGTGTGACATTATCACCTGTACAGTGCAGAAGCTCCGCCCAGTGTGAGATCATCACCTGTACAAGTGCAGAAGCTCCGCCCAGTGTGAGATCATCACCTGTACAAGTGCAGAAGCTCCGCCCAGTGTGACATCATCACCTGTACAGTGCAGAAGCTCCGCCCAGTGTGACATCATCACCTGTACAGTGCAGAAGCTCCGCCCAGTGTGAGATCATCACCTGTACAAGTGCAGAAGCTCCGCCCAGTGTGAGATCATCACCTGTACAAGTGCAGAAGCTCCGCCCAGTGTGACATCATTACCTGTACAGTGCAGAAGCTCCGCCCAGTGTGACATCATCACCTGTACAGGGCAGAAGCTCCGCCCAGTGTGACATCATCACCTGTACAGGGCAGAAGCTCCGCCCAGTGTGACATCATCACCTGTACAGGGCAGAAGCTCCGCCCAGTGTGACATCATCACCTGTACAGTGCAGAAGCTCCGCCCAGTGTGACATCATCACCTGTACAGTGCAGAAGCTCCGCCCAGTGTGACATCATCACCTGTACAGTGCAGAAGCTCCGCCCAGTGTGACATCATCACCTGTACAGGGCAGAAGCTCCGCCCAGTGTGACATCATCACCTGTACAGTGCAGAAGCTCCGCCCAGTGTGACGTCATCACCTGTACAGGGCAGAAGCTCCGCCCAGTGTGACGTCATCACCTGTACAGTGCAGAAGCTCCGCCCAGTGTGACATCATCACCTGTACAGTGCAGAAGCTCCGCCCAGTGTGACATCATCACCTGTACAGGGCAGAAGCTCCGCCCAGTGTGACATCATCACCTGTACAGGGCAGAAGCTCCGCCCAGTGTGACATCATCACCTGTACAGTGCAGAAGCTCCGCCCAGTGTGACATCATCACCTGTACAGTGCAGAAGCTCCGCCCAGTGTGACATCATCACCTGTACAGGGCAGAAGCTCCGCCCAGTGTGACATCATCACCTGTACAGGGCAGAAGCTCGGCGCAGTGTGACATCATCACCTGTACAGTGCAGAAGCTCCGCCCAGTGTGACATCATCACCTGTACAGTGCAGAAGCTCCGCCCAGTGTGACATCATCACCTGTACAAGTGCAGAAGCTCCGCCCAGTGTGACATCATCACCTGTACAGTGCAGAAGCTCCGCCCAGTGTGAGATCATCACCTGTACAGTGCAGAAGCTCCGCCCAGTGTGACATCATCACCTGTACAGTGCAGAAGCTCCGCCCAGTGTGACATCATCACCTGTACAAGTGCAGAAGCTGCGCCCAGTGTGACATCATCACCTGTACAGGGCAGAAGCTCCGCCCAGTGTGACATCATCACCTGTACAGTGCAGAAGCTCCGCCCAGTGTGACATTATCACCTGTACAGTGCAGAAGCTCCGCCCAGTGTGAGATCATCACCTGTACAAGTGCAGAAGCTCCGCCCAGTGTGAGATCATCACCTGTACAAGTGCAGAAGCTCCGCCCAGTGTGACATCATCACCTGTACAGTGCAGAAGCTCCGCCCAGTGTGACATCATCACCTGTACAGTGCAGAAGCTCCGCCCAGTGTGAGATCATCACCTGTACAAGTGCAGAAGCTCCGCCCAGTGTGAGATCATCACCTGTACAAGTGCAGAAGCTCCGCCCAGTGTGACATCATTACCTGTACAGTGCAGAAGCTCCGCCCAGTGTGACATCATCACCTGTACAGGGCAGAAGCTCCGCCCAGTGTGACATCATCACCTGTACAGGGCAGAAGCTCCGCCCAGTGTGACATCATCACCTGTACAGGGCAGAAGCTCCGCCCAGTGTGACATCATCACCTGTACAGTGCAGAAGCTCCGCCCAGTGTGACATCATCACCTGTACAGTGCAGAAGCTCCGCCCAGTGTGACATCATCACCTGTACAGGGCAGAAACTCCGCCCAGTGTGACATCATCACCTGTACAGTGCAGAAGCTCCGCCCAGTGTGACATCATCACCTGTACAGGGCAGAAGCTCCGCCCAGTGTGACGTCATCACCTGTACAGTGCAAAAGCTCCGCCCAGTGTGACATCATCACCTGTACAGTGCAGAAGCTCCGCCCAGTGTGACATCATCACCTGTACAGGGCAGAAGCTCCGCCCAGTGTGACATCATCACCTGTACAGGGCAGAAGCTCCGCCCAGTGTGACATCATCACCTGTACAGTGCAGAAGCTCCGCCCAGTGTGACATCATCACCTGTACAGTGCAGAAGCTCCGCCCAGTGTGACATCATCACCTGTACAGGGCAGAAGCTCCGCCCAGTGTGACATCATCACCTGTACAGGGCAGAAGCTCGGCGCAGTGTGACATCATCACCTGTACAGTGCAGAAGCTCCGCCCAGTGTGACATCATCACCTGTACAGTGCAGAAGCTCCGCCCAGTGTGACATCACCTGTACAGTGCAGAAGCTCCGCCCAGTGTGACATCATCACCTGTACAAGTGCAGAAGCTCCGCCCAGTGTGACATCATCACCTGTACAGTGCAGAAGCTCCGCCCAGTGTGACATCATCACCTGTACAGGGCAGAAGCTCCGCCCAGTGTGACATCATCACCTGTACAGTGCAGAAGCTCCGCCCAGTGTGACATCATCACCTGTACAGTGCAGAAGCTCCGCCCAGTGTGACATCACCTGTACAGTGCAGAAGCTCCGCCCAGTGTGACATCATCACCTGTACAAGTGCAGAAGCTCCGCCCAGTGTGACATCATCACCTGTACAGTGCAGAAGCTCCGCCCAGTGTGACATCATCACCTGTACAGGGCAGAAGCTCCGCCCAGTGTGACATCATCACCTGTACAGGGCAGAAGCTCCGCCCAGTGTGAGATCATCACCTGTACAGTGCAGAAGCTCCACCCAGTGTGACATCATCACCTGTACAGTGCAGAAGCTCCGCCCAGTGTGACATCATCACCTGTACAAGTGCAGAAGCTGCGCCCAGTGTGACATCATCACCTGTACAGTGCAGAAGCTCCGCCCAGTGTGACATCATCAC
Organism: Phyllobates terribilis; assembly: GCF_046119375.1. NCBI lineage: Eukaryota > Metazoa > Chordata > Amphibia > Anura > Dendrobatidae > Phyllobates > Phyllobates terribilis. The sequence continues at coordinate 13,808 of NW_027364715.1, forward strand.
CTGTACAGTGCAGAAGCTCCGCCCAGTGTGACATCATCACCTGTACAGGGCAGAAGCTCCGCCCAGTGTGACATCATCACCTGTACAGTGCAGAAGCTCCGCCCAGTGTGACATCATCACCTGTACAAGTGCAGAAGCTCCGCCCAGTGTGATATCATCACCTGTACAGTGCAGAAGCTCCGCCCAGTGTGACATCATCACCTGTACAAGTGCAGAAGCTCCGCCCAGTGTGAGATCATCACCTGTACAGTGCAGAACCTCCGCCCAGTGTGACCTCATCTGTACAGTGCAAAAGCTCCGCCCAGTGTCACACCATCTGTACAGTGCAAAAGCTCCGCCCAGTGTGACATCATCACCTGTACAGTGCAGAAGCTCCGCCCAGTGTGACATCATCACCTGTACAGTGCAAAAGCTTCGCCGAGTGTGACATCATCACCTGTAGAGTGCAAAAGCTCCGCCCAGTGTGACATCATCACCTGTACAGTGCAGAAGCTCCGCCCAGTGTGACATCATCACCTGTACAGGGCAGAAGCTCCGCCCAGTGTGACATCATTACCTGTACAGTGCAGAAGCTCCGCCCAGTGTGACATCATCACCTGTACAAGTGCAGAAGCTCCGCCCAGTGTGATATCATCACCTGTACAGTGCAGAAGCTCCGCCCAGTGTGACATCATCACCTGTACAAGTGCAGAAGCTCCGCCCAGTGTGAGATCATCACCTGTACAGTGCAGAAGCTCCGCCCAGTGTGACATCATCACCTGTACAAGTGCAGAAGCTCCGCCCAGTGTGACATCATCACCTGTACAAGTGCAGAAGCTCCGCCCAGTGTGAGATCATCACCTGTACAGTGCAGAAGCGCCGCCCAGTGTGACATCATCACCTGTACAGGGCAGAAGCTCCGCACAGTGTGACATCATCACCTGTACAGTGCAGAAGCTCCGCCCAGTGTGACATCATCACCTGTATAGTGCAGAAGCTCCGCACAGTGTGAGATCATCACCTGTACAAGTGCAGAAGCTCCGCCCAGTGTGACATCATCACCTGTACAGTGCAGAAGCTCCGCCCAGTGTGACATCATCACCTGTACAGTGCAGAAGCTCCGCCCAGTGTGAGATCATCACCTGTACAGTGCAGAAGCTGCGCCCAGTGTGACATCATCACCTGTACAGGGCAGAAGCTCCGCCCAGTGTGACATCATCACCTGTACAGGGCAGAAGCTCCGCACAGTGTGACATCATCACCTGTACAGTGCAGAAGCTCCGTCCAGTGTGACATCATCACCTGTACAGGGCAGAAGCTCCGCCCAGTGTGACATCATCACCTGTACAGTGCAGAAGCTCCGCACAGTGTGACATCATCACCTGTACAGCGCAAAAGCTCCGCCCAGTGTGACATCATCACCTGTACAGTGCAGAAGCTCCGCCCAGTGTGACATCATCACCTGTACAGGGCAGAAGCTCCGCCCAGTGTGACATCATCACCTGTACAGTGCAGAAGCTCCACCCAGTGTGACATCATCACCTGTACAGGGCAGAAGCTCCGCCCAGTGTGACATCATCACCTGTACAGTGCAAAAGCTCCGCCCAGTGTGACATCATCACCTGTACAGGGCAGAAGCTCCGCCCAGTGTGACATCATCACCTGTACAGTGCAGAAGCTCCGCCCAGTGTGACATCATCACCTGTACAGTGCAGAAGCTCCGCCCAGTGTGACATCATCACCTGTACAGGGCAGAAGCTCCGCCCAGTGTGACATCATCACCTGTACAGGGCAGAAGCTCCGCCCAGTGTGACATCATCACCTGTACAGTGCAGAAGCTCCGCCCAGTGTGACATCATCACCTGTACAGTGCAGAAGCTCCGCCCAGTGTGACATCATCACCTGTACAGGGCAGAAGCTCCGCCCAGTGTGACATCATCACCTGTACAGTGCAGAAGCTCCGCCCAGTGTGACATCATCACCTGTACAGGGCAGAAGCTCCGCCCAGTGTGACATCATCACCTGTACAGTGCAGAAGCTCCGCCCAGTGTGACATCATCACCTGTACAGGGCAGAAGCTCCGCCCAGTGTGACATCATCACCTGTACAGGGCAGAAGCTCCGCCCAGTGTGACATCATCAGCTGTACAGGGCAGAAGCTCCGCCCAGTGTGACATCATCACCTGTACAGTGCAGAAGCTCCGCCCAGTGTGACATCATCACCTGTACAGGGCAGAAGCTCCGCCCAGTGTGACATCATCACCTGTACAGTGCAGAAGCTCCGCGCAGTGTGACATCATCACCTGTACAGTGCAGAAGCTCCGCCCAGTGTGACATCATCACCTGTACAGGGCAGAAGCTCCGCCCAGTGTGACGTCATCACCTGTACAGGGCAGAAGCTCCGCCCAGTGTGACATCATCACCTGTACAGGGCAGAAGCTCCGCCCAGTGTGACATCATCACCTGTACAGGGCAGAAGCTCCGCCCAGTGTGACATCATCACCTGTACAGGGCAGAAGCTCCGCCCAGTGTGACATCATCACCTGTACAGTGCAGAAGCTCCGCCCAGTGTGACATCATCACCTGTACAGGGCAGAAGCTCCGCCCAGTGTGACATCATCACCTGTACAGTGCAGAAGCTCCGCCCAGTGTGACATCATCACCTGTACAGTGCAGAAGCTCCGCCCAGTGTGACATCACCTGTACAGTGCAGAAGCTCCGCCCAGTGTGACATCATCACCTGTACAAGTGCAGAAGCTCCGCCCAGTGTGAGATCATCACCTGTACAGTGCAGAAGCTCCGCCCAGTGTCACATCATCACCTATACAGCGCAGAAGCTCCGCCCAGTGTGATTTCATCACCTGTACAGTGCAGAAGCACCGCCCAGTGTGACATCATCACCTGTACAGTGCAGAAGCTCCGCCCAGTGTGATATCATCACCTGTACAGTGCAGAAGCACCGCCCAGTGTGACATCATCACCTGTACAAGTGCAGAAGCTCCGCCCAGTGTCACATCATCACCTGTACAGTGCAGAAGCTCCGCCCAGTGTGACATCATCACCTGTACAGTGCAGAAGCTCCGCCCAGTGTGACCTCATCTGTACAGTGCAAAAGCTCCGCCCAGTGTCACATCACCTGTACAGTGCAGAAGCTCCGCCCAGTGTGACATCATCACCTGTACAGTGCAGAAGCTCCGCCCAGTGTGACATCATCACCTGTACAGTGCAGAAGCTCCGCCCAGTGTGACATCATCACCTGTACAGGGCAGAAGCTCCGCCCAGTGTGACATCATCACCTGTACAGTGCAGAAGCTCCGCCCAGTGTCACATCACCTGTACAGTGCAAAAGCTCCGCCCAGTGTGACATCATCACCTGTACAGTGCAAAAGCTCCGCCCAGTGTGACATCATCACCTGTACAGTGCAGAAGCTCCGCCCAGTGTGACATCATCACCTGTACAGGGCAGAAGCTCCGCCCAGTGTGATATCACCTGTACAGTGCAGAAGCTCCGCCCAGTGTGACATCATCACCTGTACAGTGCAGAAGCTCCGCCCAGTGTGAGATCATCACCTGTACAGTGCAGAAGCTCCGCCCAGTGTGACATCATCACCTGTACAAGTGCAGAAGCTCCGCCCAGTGTGACATCATCACCTGTACAGGGCAGAAGCTCCGCGCAGTGTGACATCATCACCTGTATAGTGCAGAAGCTCCGCCCAGTGTGACATCATCACCTGTACAGGGCAGAAGCTCCGCCCAGTGTGACGTCATCACCTGTACAGGGCAGAAGCTCCGCCCAGTGTGACATCATCACCTGTACAGGGCAGAAGCTCCGCCCAGTGTGACATCATCACCTGTACAGGGCAGAAGCTCCGCCCAGTGTGACATCATCACCTGTACAGGGCAGAAGCTCCGCCCAGTGTGACATCATCACCTGTACAGTGCAGAAGCTCCGCCCAGTGTGACATCATCACCTGTACAGGGCAGAAGCTCCGCCCAGTGTGACATCATCACCTGTACAGGGCAGAAGCTCCGCCCAGTGTGACATCATCACCTGTACAGTGCAGAAGCTCCGCCCAGTGTGACATCACCTGTACAGTGCAGAAGCTCCGCCCAGTGTGACATCATCACCTGTACAAGTGCAGAAGCTCCGCCCAGTGTGAGATCATCACCTGTACAGTGCAGAAGCTCCGCCCAGTGTCACATCATCACCTGTACAGTGCAGAAGCTCCGCCCAGTGTGATATCATCACCTGTACAGTGCAGAAGCACCGCCCAGTGTGACATCATCACCTGTACAGTGCAGAAGCTCCGCCCAGTGTGATATCATCACCTGTACAGTGCAGAAGCACCGCCCAGTGTGACATCATCACCTGTACAAGTGCAGAAGCTCCGCCCAGTGTCACATCATCACCTGTACAGTGCAGAAGCTCCGCCCAGTGTGACATCATCACCTGTACAGTGCAGAAGCTCCGCCCAGTGTGACATCATCACCTGTACAGGGCAGAAGCTCCGCCCAGTGTGACATCATCACCTGTACAGTGCAGAAGCTCCGCCCAGTGTGACATCATCACCTGTACAGTGCAGAAGCTCCGCCCAGTGTCACATCACCTGTACAGTGCAAAAGCTCCGCCCAGTGTGACATCATCACCTGTACAGTGCAAAAGCTCCGCCCAGTGTGACATCATCACCTGTACAGTGCAGAAGCTCCGCCCAGTGTGACATCATCACCTGTACAGGGCAGAAGCTCCGCCCAATGTGACATCACCTGTACAGTGCAGAAGCTCCGCCCAGTGTGACATCATCACCTGTACAGTGCAGAAGCTCCGCCCAGTGTGACATCATCACCTGTACAAGTGCAGAAGCTCCGCCCAGTGTGATATCATCACCTGTACAGTGCAGAAGCTCCGCCCAGTGTGACATCATCACCTGTACAGTGCAGAAGCTCCGCCCAGTGTGACATCATCACCTGTACAGTGCAGAAGCTGCGCCCAGTGTGACATCATCACCTGTACAGGGCAGAAGCTCCGCCCAGTGTGACATCATCACCTGTACAGTGCAGAAGCTCCGCCCAGTGTGAGATCATCACCTGTACAGTGCAGAAGCTCCGCCCAGTGTGACATCATCACCTGTACAAGTGCAGAAGCTCCGCCCAGTGTGACATCATCACCTGTACAAGTGCAGAAGCTCCGCCCAGTGTGACATCATCACCTGTACAGTGCAGAAGCTCCGCCCAGTGTGACATCATCACCTGTACAGGGCAGAAGCTCCGCCCAGTGTGACATCATCACCTGTACAGTGCAGAAGCTGCGCCCAGTGTGACATCATCACCTGTACAGTGCAGAAGCTCCGCCCAGTGTGAGATCATCACCTGTACAAGTGCAGAAGCTCCGCCCAGTGTGACATCATCACCTGTACAGTGCAGAAGCTGCGCCCAGTGTGACATCATCACCTGTACAGGGCAGAAGCTCCGCCCAGTGTGACATCATCACCTGTACAGTGCAGAAGCTCCGCCCAGTGTGACATCATCACCTGTACAGTGCAGAAGCTCCGCCCTGTGTGACATCATCACCTGTACAGTGCAAAAGCTCCGCCCAGTGTGACATCATCACCTGTACAGTGCAGAAGCTCCGCCCAGTGTGACATCATCACCTGTACAGTGCAGAAGCTCCGCCCAGTGTGACATCATCACCTGTACAGTGCAGAAGCTCCGCCCAGTGTGACATCATCACCTGTACAGTGCAGAAGCTCCGCCCAGTGTGACATCATCACCTGTGTAGTGCCGAAGCTCCGCCCAGTGTGACATCATCCCCTGTACAGTGCAGAAGCTCCGCCCAGTGTGACATCATCACCTGTACAGTGCAAAAGCTCCGCCCAGGGTGACAACATCACCTGTACAGTGCAGAAGATCCGCCCAGTGTGACATCATCATCTGTACCACGACATCGCTATCACTCACTGAGAGGTCACTTGGGTGGTACAGGACCCCTGGTGTTTGGGCGTTGTTGTCCCCCTTACTGCATCTACCACCACACATCTATCAGTACATCTACAACTACATCCTCCACACTGCATGGATCTCTGGATCTGTGAACCAATGTTTCCATTCACTGACAGCAGCTGCAGGATGGTTTATTACAGCATGAGGCCCACGTGGCTTTGGTTTGGGGTTGTTCTGGGACTTGTAGTACACCGGGTGTAGCGGGCCCTGGCTGTGGATCTGTTGCCCTGGAACAAAGAGTCCAGTTTAATCCCCAGCACATAAAAGGCTTCACATGGAGCAGCGGGGTCTCGCGTTGCGGCTCCAGAGCGCTGGTAATTAGGGCCGGTGCGCTGCACATCCGGGGCGGAGGTAGCGACATAAAACGCCAGCGCTGTGCATTCCACCGCTCGTCTTATAAAACATGCTGAGCCGGGGAAATCTTGGCTGCAGAGATGAATTTGCGGGCAGAGAGGAAGGCGGAAACTCGCAGAAGAAAGACTCCAGCACAAAAAAGACCTTTCACGAAGGATCAGATCTCCAGACGACCGCAGCTCAGGAGGAAAGGGGAACGCACCGAGCGGCGATGCTAACCCCCTCACTGCCGGAGCGCAGCACAACCAGGGGATTCACTGGCTTATATCCCTTCCCGGGAATATGGCCGCCATTACAGTCCTCGCACGGGGTCGGCTTTTCCACATCTCTGCAAGGCAGATGAAATCAGTCCAGATATTCAGTGGTGGAGAGGGAACATATAGATGCTGGAAGGAGTCTGGGAAAGCTGGGTGACAACCAATATGGCCGCCTTATGGCTTGAATGGTGACCAATGGATGACTCTATTATGGTCGGGTGGGATGATGGGTGACGGTCACATGTCAGGACCCGTAGGTGCATGGAGCGTCGTCAGACCCTTCATATGTAATATTATGTACAATTACTGCCTGTGTGTCAGTCTTTACTGCAGTTCTGGAATTCTATTCATGTAACAGGCTGCTCAGGATGAGCAGAGAATTGCTGCAGGGTTGGGGGTCTTGATCTTATTTTTGCGGGGGGCCGGAGCTGGACGCGCTTATCTTGCCCCCCCCCGCGGCTTGTCGAGGTGCGTTGATCGGTCAGCGTATCTGGGTAAATATTTGGGATTTCTTGTGACTTTCGCACCCCTCGGAGCGGTTTATTTCCCCGGACGACGAGGGGCCCTGTTTGGAGAAGTTTCTGATGCTGGGAGCGATGGCAGCTCTGTGATTTATTCTGCGTCCTGGGGACAGGAATAACATTGCGTATTCTCATATTGTGATGGCGCCATCAGATTCCCTCCCACGGGCGCGTTTGCCTCATCCAAGAGCAACGAGAGTACCACCATCACCTCCTCCACCCCTTCTCCATAGTGAATCATATCCTGGTTGTCACCCAGCTTTCCCGGACTCAGAAAACGAAGAAACCCTCCATTCAGAGACAGGGCTTCCTGTCCCCAGAAGTGGATACAATGTATCCAATCTACACAATGCTCTGTGAGCTGAACAGCCTGCACTGATACATTGTAACAAACTGCTACAGAGAGGTGCTGCAGCAGCCGGAGCCGCCGGTGAAGGGACTGCGATGGCGGATTGTATATCATTACTTTACTATAGTGATAGACAATGTAACGGTGAAGTCGTGGATCCTCATCATTTCCCTGTCATGACAGATGATGAGAGTTCACGGTTTCATCATTTGTTAGCGGCCGCTGTACGGGAAAAGTCAAACACGTCTTGTGAAGCGGAGGCGGCGCTGAGCGATGAGGTGACGCGGAGTCAGCGCCTCGTACCGCGTGTACAAATACGTCCTATATTACCGAATACTTCTCACAGCTGAGGACTTGTTACACTTGTATGCAGCCTGGACAAGGCTCAGTGAGCTGAACACCACAGCACAAGTCTCTTCCATGCTGATAGTTTGTTACAATGTATCAGTGAAGGTACAACCTGGCAAAATGTTCTGAGAATGACACACATTTTGGTTTTCCCAGTTTCCCTCTTCAGTGTTTTCTCTCTTTCAGTCCCTGTTTCTATGGTTACTGATGACAATTATAAACATTCCGCACGTTGTTACATTTTATTGACAAACACATGAAGCTTCTGTGACGTCTCAATATTCCCAGTGCTGCCCTTTATTCTCCGCAATCCTGCCCCTTATTCTCCACACTCCTGCCCCTTATTCTCCACACTCCTGCCCCTTATTCTCCACACTCCTGCCCTTTATTCTCCACACTTCTGCCCCTTATTCTCCACACTCCTGCCCCTTATTCTCCACACTCCTGCCCCTTATTCGCCACACTCCTGCCCCTTAATCTCCACACTCCTGCCCCTTATTCTCCACACTCCTGCCCCTTATTCTCCACACTCCTGCCCCTTATTCTCCACACTTCTGCCCCTTATTCTCCAGGCTCCTGCCCCTTATTCTCCGCACTCCTGCCCCTTAATCTCCGCACTCCTGCCCCTTATTCTCCGCACTCCTGCCCCTTATTCTCCGCACTCCTGCCCCTTATTCTCCGCACTCCTGCCCCTTATTCTCCGCACTCCTGCCCCTTATTCTCCGCACTCCTGCCCCTTATTCTCCGCACTCCTGCCCCTTATTCTCCGCACTCCTGCCCCTTATTCTCCGCACTCCTGCCCCTTAATCTCCACACTCCTGCCCCTTATTCTCCACACTCCTGCCCCTTATCCTCCACACTTCTGCCCCTTATTCTCCACACTCCTGCCCCTTATTCTCCGCACTCCTGCCCCTTAATCTCCACACTCCTGCCCCTTAATCTCCACACTCCTGCCCCTTATTCGCCACACTCCTGCCCCTTAATCTCCACACTCCTGCCCCTTATTCTCCACACTCCTGCCCCTTATTCTCCACACTCCTGCCCCTTATTCGCCACACTCCTGCCCCTTAATCTCCACACTCCTGCCCCTTATTCTCCACACTTCTGCCCTTTATTCTCCGCAATCCTGCCCCCTTATTCTCCACACTCCTGCCCCTTAATCTCCGCACTTCTGCCCCTTAATCTCCACACTCCTGCCCCTTATTCTCCATACTTCTGCCCCTTATTCTCCACACTCCTGCCCCTTATTCTCCACACTCCTGCCCCTTATTCGCCACACTCCTGCCCCTTAATCTCCACACTCCTGCCCCTTATTCTCCACACTCCTGCCCCTTATTCTCCACACTTCTGCCCCTTATTCTCCAGGCTCCTGCCCCTTATTCTCCGCACTCCTGCCCCTTAATCTCCGCACTCCTGCCCCTTATTCTCCGCACTCCTGCCCCTTATTCTCCGCACTCCTGCCCCTTATTCTCCGCACTCCTGCCCCTTATTCTCCACACTCCTGCCCCTTATTCTCCGCACTCCTGCCCCTTATTCTCCGCACTCCTGCCCCTTATTCTCCGCACTCCTGCCCCTTATTCTCCGCACTCCTGCCCCTTAATCTCCACACTCCTGCCCCTTATTCTCCACACTCCTGCCCTTTATTCTCCACACTTCTGCCCCTTATTCTCCACACTCCTGCCCCTTATTCTCCACACTCCTGCCCCTTATTCGCCACACTCCTGCCCCTTAATCTCCACACTCCTGCCCCTTATTCTCCACACTCCTGCCCCTTATTCTCCACACTCCTGCCCCTTATTCTCCACACTTCTGCCCCTTATTCTCCAGGCTCCTGCCCCTTATTCTCCGCACTCCTGCCCCTTAATCTCCGCACTCCTGCCCCTTATTCTCCGCACTCCTGCCCCTTATTCTCCGCACTCCTGCCCCTTATTCTCCGCACTCCTGCCCCTTATTCTCCGCACTCCTGCCCCTTATTCTCCGCACTCCTGCCCCTTATTCTCCGCACTCCTGCCCCTTATTCTCCGCACTCCTGCCCCTTATTCTCCGCACTCCTGCCCCTTAATCTCCACACTCCTGCCCCTTATTCTCCACACTCCTGCCCCTTATCCTCCACACTTCTGCCCCTTATTCTCCACACTCCTGCCCCTTATTCTCCGCACTCCTGCCCCTTAATCTCCACACTCCTGCCCCTTAATCTCCACACTCCTGCCCCTTATTCGCCACACTCCTGCCCCTTAATCTCCACACTCCTGCCCCTTATTCTCCACACTCCTGCCCCTTATTCTCCACACTCCTGCCCCTTATTCGCCACACTCCTGCCCCTTAATCTCCACACTCCTGCCCCTTATTCTCCACACTTCTGCCCTTTATTCTCCGCAATCCTGCCCCCTTATTCTCCACACTCCTGCCCCTTAATCTCCGCACTTCTGCCCCTTAATCTCCACACTCCTGCCCCTTATTCTCCATACTTCTGCCCCTTATTCTCCACACTCCTGCCCCTTATTCTCCACACTCCTGCCCCTTATTCGCCACACTCCTGCCCCTTAATCTCCACACTCCTGCCCCTTATTCTCCACACTCCTGCCCCTTATTCTCCACACTTCTGCCCCTTATTCTCCAGGCTCCTGCCCCTTATTCTCCGCACTCCTGCCCCTTAATCTCCGCACTCCTGCCCCTTATTCTCCGCACTCCTGCCCCTTATTCTCCGCACTCCTGCCCCTTATTCTCCGCACTCCTGCCCCTTATTCTCCACACTCCTGCCCCTTATTCTCCGCACTCCTGCCCCTTATTCTCCGCACTCCTGCCCCTTATTCTCCGCACTCCTGCCCCTTATTCTCCGCACTCCTGCCCCTTAATCTCCACACTCCTGCCCCTTATTCTCCACACTCCTGCCCCTTATCCTCCACACTTCTGCCCCTTATTCTCCACACTCCTGCCCCTTATTCTCCGCACTCCTGCCCCTTAATCTCCACACTCCTGCCCCTTAATCTCCACACTCCTGCCCCTTATTCTCCACACTCCTGCCCCTTATTTTCCGCACTCCTGCCCCTTATTCTCCGCACTCCTGCCCCTTATTCTCCATACTCCTGCCCCTTATTCTCCGCACTCCTGCCCCTTATTCTCCGCACTCCTGCCCCTTATTCTCCGCACTCCTGCCCCTTAATCTCCACACTCCTGCCCCTTAATCTCCACACTCCTGCCCCTTATTCTCCGCACTCCTGCCCCTTAATCTCCGCACTTCTGCCCCTTATTCTCCACACTTCTGCCCCTTATTCTCCACACTTTTGCCCCTTATTCTCCACACTCCTGCCCCTTATTCTCCACACTCCTGCCCCTTATTCTCCACACTCCTGCCCCTTATTCTCCACACTCCTGCCCCTTATTCTCCGCACTCAAGCCCCTTATCCTCCACACTCATGCCCCTTATCCTCCACACTCCTGCCCCTTATTCTCCGCACTCCTGCCCCTTATTCTCCGCACTCCTGCCCCTTAATCTCCACACTCCTGCCCCTTAATCTCCACACTCCTGCCCCTTATTCTCCATACTTCTGCCCCTTATTCTCCACACTCCTGCCCCTTATTCTCCACACTCCTGCCCCTTATTCGCCACACTCCTGCCCCTTATTCGCCACACTCCTGCCCCTTATTCGCCACACTCCTGCCCCTTAATCTCCACACTCCTGCCCCTTATTCTCCACACTCCTGCCCCTTAATCTCCACACTCCTGCCCCCTAATCTCCACACTCCTGCCCCTTAATCTCCGCACTTCTGCCCCTTAATCTCCGCACTTCTGCCCCTTATTCTCCGCACTTCTCCCCGTTAATCTCCACACTCCTGCCCCTTATTCTCCACACTCCTGCCCCTTAATCTCCACACTCCTGCCCCTTATTCTCCACACTCCTGCCCCTTATTCTCCACACTCCTGCCCCTTATTCTCCGCACTCCTGCCCCTTAATCTCCACACTCCTGCCCCTTAATCTCCACACTCCTGCCCCTTATTCTCCACACTCCTGCCCCTTATCCTCCACACTTCTGCCCCTTATTCTCCGCACTCCTGCCCCTTAATCTCCACACTCCTGCCCCTTATTCTCCGCACTCCTGCCCCTTATTCTCCGCACTCCTGCCCCTTATTCTCCGCACTCCTGCCCCTTATTCTCCGCACTCCTGCCCCTTAATCTCCGCACTCCTGCCCCTTAATCTCCGCACTCCTGCCCCTTATTCTCCGCACTCCTGCCCCTTATCCTCCGCACTCCTGCCCATTATTCTCCACACTTCTGCCCCTTATTCTCCACACTCCTGCCCCTTAATCTCCGCACTCCTGCCCCTTAATCTCCACACTCCTGCCCCTTATTCTACGCACTCCTGCCCCTTATTCTCCGCACTCCTGCCCCTTATTCTCCGCACTCCTGCCCCTTATTCTCCACACTCCTGCCCCTTAATCTCCGCACTCCTGCCCCTTAATCTCCACACTCCTGCCCCTTATTCTACGCACTCCTGCCCCTTATTCTCCACACTCCTGCCCCTTATTCTCCGCACTCCTGCCCCTTATTCTCCGCACTCCTGCCCCTTATTCTCCGCACTCCTGCCCCTTATCCTCCGCACTCCTGCCCCTTATCCTCCGCACTCCGGCCCCTTATCCTCCGCACTCGTGCCCCTTATTCTCTACACTCCTGCCCCTTATCCTCTCGACTTTTGCCCCTTTATTCTCCGCACTCCTGCCCCTTATCCTCCCGACTTCTGCCCCTTATCCTCAACACTCCAGCCCCTTATCCTCCGCACTCGTGCCCCTTATTCTCTACACTCCTGCCCCTTATCCTCTCGACTTCTGCCCCTTTATTCTCCGCACTCCTGCCCCTTATCCTCCGCACTCCTGCCCCTTATTCTCCACACTTCTGCCCCTTATTCTCCACACTCCTTCCCCCTATTCTCCACACTCCTGCCCCTTATTCTCCACACTCCTGCCCCTTATTCTCTGCACTCCTGCCCCTTATTCTCTGCACTCCTGCCCCTTATTCTCTGCACTCCTGCCCCTTATTCTCTGCACTTCTGCCCCTTATCCTCCGCACTCCTGCCCCTTATCCTCTGCACTCCTGCCCCTTATTCTCCGCACTCCTGCCTCTTATTCTCCACTCTCCTGCCCCTTATTCCTCCACACTTCTGCCCCTTATCCTCTCGACTTTTACCCCTTATACTCTCAACTCCTGCCCCTTATTCTCCGCACTCCTGCCCCTTATTCTCCGCACTCCTGCCCTTTATTCTCAACATTCTGACCTTTTCCCGAGAGCTGGATATCGGCAGATCCTGACTGATGGCTGTCCATTCTCGTCTCATCACAGCTCAGAGTTGTCACAAGTTCTGGGTTTTGTCTTTTTTTGAAAATTGACAGCAGGGTCTCAATGGGAGGAGATCTGGGGAGTTTGTGGTAGTGGACCCAAAATGTCATCGCTGCCCTTCTTAACACCTGGTCGCCTCCACAAGACGATGCCTCACAGCAGATACACTGATGCCTGCCTGCTGCTATTCCTGAGCAAGCTCTGCACTGGGGCTGAACCAAACCCTTAGCTGAATCCTCTTTAGTAGAAGGTCTTGGACTTTCTTTGCCTCCCTGAAACCTTCTTCACAGCAATTGATCCTCTCTGTCTTTGAATTTCTTGATGATTTGATAAATCGTTGATTTATAGGCAATTTTACAAGCAGCAGTGTCCTTGCCTGTAAAGCCCTTTTGAGACAAAGCAATGATGACTGCATGGGTTTCCTTGGAGGTAACCATTTAACAGAAGAAGACAATGATTTCAGCTCCAGCTGCCACTTAAAGCCACCAGTCCACCATGACAGAGCGATATCAGCTGCCTTGTCCTGGTTACAACTTTCTCCTGAGTAGATCACTGGAATGATGGAACAGGTCATTTTGTGACAGGATTGAAAATCAGTGGAGAAATGTTTTTTTTTTGTGATTTAAGGTAATTTTCATGACATGATGGAATTACTTTGTAGCTTTTTGCATTTGATCTGATTTCTCTTCATAACAATCTGAAGTTAATACAAATTGTTACTATAAAAACTGAAGCTGCAAAATGTGTGAGAACCAAAATTAGTTTCAGTCTTAAAACTTTTGGCCACGACCGACCGTACACGATATCAGTCTGGCTCCTTAGTTTTATAGGGTGTTGTCTAGACTGGATACACTGTAACAACCCCTCAGCTGTGATTAGGTTAGGATGGATGTTTAGTCTCTGATTGTGAATGTTTTTGTACATTGACAACAAGCGGAGTTCTTATAAGAATGATGAGGAATTGATACAGAAGCTGCAGAGTGTTTTATTTTACAGTGATTGGATATTTATTGATCTCGGGGGATATAAGTGCGAGCCCCCCGGTCCTCACACGTCCGCGACAATCAGCCGCAGATACAGGAATGTGGTCTGTGCTGTAGGGATGGGCGGCCGATAAGTAAATTAAACCACATGGGCGAGAGCTGAACCTCCGCGGTGAACGCTCTGCGACTGCGGGTAATGGGAAGCAGCTGAGGGCGCGATCAGGGGAAACCACCCTGCGCCCAGGTCAGAGAATACTGCTCCAATACACAGGGGGTCGGGTCATGTACCGGGGAGCAGCCCAGGACCAAACCCGCCAGCCGGATGGGAACCTGGATGTTATCTGTCAGTAATGGGCGCCGGATCGGAGCTGCCAATCACTCATTCACAGGGCACTGACGGAGACAGACAGGAGAGGTCCCTGTGCAAGAACAACATCTGGGCCCTTTGCTGTCCAACAGCTGCTCATAACGCACAATTCCACTTGTTTTGGAGGTGGATGTGGCCCCTTTACCGGTTGGGCCCTTGTGCAGCTGCACAGGTTGCACCAATGATATGTCTGCCCCTTGCATGGTGATATGACTGCAGATATACAATATACATATATCCATGATATACCAGCTTGTGATGGGCCCTGCAGATCCGGGGTCCGGCTGTGCCAGGAGGTCACACTGGAGGGCAGTCTCTCCGCTTTCCCCACTCCACTGCTCCGGCTATGGAGGGCTTAGATCTGTATACGTGCCCCCCGCCTGCTCCTGCCCGAGGTGTTGGGGACGTGACCCCCGTAGTGTGCGCAGAAGCTTCTAATCTCGGCTATGATTGCAGTTAATTCGTCCCATAGAGCAGCAGGTTTGGGATTTCCCAGATAATCCAGTCCAGACGCAGCCGATGATGAATGTTCTGCCCATCACTCAGGGTAATAACAACCCTCATCATCCTGAGCTGATCCAAATAAACTGCTCCCACTGCACCCGTAAATCCTGCCAAACTGCACGTTCCCAGCATGGGAGAATTACCGGCCGCTGATGTGCAAATTCATCACCGTAGAGCCGCAGACCCCCGACTCAAGGCACACGAGCCAAACTGAGCCCAGACGTATCAAGACATTACTGAGGGTAAGACCCCCCAGGACTGAGCGTGAAGGAAAAAGTGCCCACCCCATGACTGAGCGTGGAGGAAAAAGTGCCCACCCCAGGACTGAGCGTGAAGGAAAAAGTGCCCACCCCAGAACTGGGCATGGAGGAAAAAGTGCCCACCCCAGGACTGAGCGTGGAGGGAAAAGTGCCCACCCCAGGACTGAGCGTGGAGGGAAAAGTGCCCACCCCAGGACAGAGCGTGGAGGGAAAAGTGCCCACCCCAGGACTGAGCGTGGAGGAAAAAGTGCCCACCCCAGGACTGTGCGTGGAGGAAAAAGTGCCCACCCCAGGACTGAGCGTGGAGGAAAGAGTGCCCACCCCAGGACTGAGCGTGGAGGAAAAACTGCCCACCCCAGGAATGAGCGTGGAGGAAAAAGTGCCCACCCCAGGACTGAGCGTGGAGGGAAAAGTGCCCACCCCAGGACTGAGCGTGGAGGGAAAAGTGCCCACCCCAGGACAGAGCGTGGAGGGAAAAGTGCCCACCTCAGGACTGAGCGTGGAGGAAAAAGTGCCCACCCCAGGACTGTGCGTGGAGGAAAAAGTGCCCACCCCAGGACTGAGCGTGGAGGAAAGAGTGCCCACCCCAGGACTGAGCGTGGAGGAAAAACTGCCCACCCCAGGAATGAGCGTGGAGGAAAAAGTGCCCACCCCAGGACTGAGCGTGGAGGGAAAAGTGCCCACCCCAGGACTGAGTGTGGAGGGAAAAGTGCCCACCCCAGGACTGGGCATGGAGGAAAAAGTGCCTACCCCAGGACTGAGCGTGGAGGGAAAAGTGCCCACCCCAGGACTGGGCATGGAGGAAAAAGTGTACACCCCAGGACCGAGCGTGGAGGGAAAAGTGCCCACCCCAGGACCGAGCGTGGAGGGAAAAGTGCCCACCCCAGGACTGGGCATGGAGGAAAAAATGCCTACCCCAGGACTGAGCGTGGAGGGAAAAGTGCCCACCCCAGGACTGAGCGTGGAGGGAAAAGTGCCCACCCCAGGACTGAGCGTGGAGGGAAAAGTGCCCACCCCAGGACTGGGCATGGAGGAAAAAATGCCTACCCCAGGACTGAGCGTGGAGGGAAAAGTGCCCACCCCAGGACTGAGCGTGGAGGGAAAAGTGCCCACCCCAGGACTGAGCGTGGAGGGAAAAGTGCCCACCCCAGGACTGGGCATGGAGGAAAAAGTGCCTACCCCAGGACTGAGCGTGGAGGGAAAAGTGCCCACCCCAGGACTGAGCGTGGAGGGAAAAGTGCCCACCCCAGGACTGGGCATGGAGGAAAAAGTGCCTACCCCAGGACCGAGCGTGGAGGGAAAAGTGCCCATTCCAGGACTGAGCGTGGAGGGAAAAGTGCCCACCCCAGGACTGAGCGTGGAGGGAAAAGTGCCCACCCCAGGACAGAGCGTGGAGGGAAAAGTGCCCACTCCAGGACTGAGCGTGGAGGAAAAAGTGCCCACCCCAGGACTGTGCGTGGAGGAAAAAGTGCCCACCCCAGGACTGAGCGTGGAGGAAAGAGT
Organism: Phyllobates terribilis; assembly: GCF_046119375.1. Taxonomy (NCBI): domain Eukaryota; kingdom Metazoa; phylum Chordata; class Amphibia; order Anura; family Dendrobatidae; genus Phyllobates; species Phyllobates terribilis. Next base: position 30,562 of record NW_027364715.1, read on the forward strand.
GCCCACCCCAGGACTGAGCGTGGAGGAAAAACTGCCCACCCCAGGAATGAGCGTGGAGGAAAAAGTGCCCACCCCAGGACTGAGCGTGGAGGGAAAAGTGCCCACCCCAGGACTGAGTGTGGAGGGAAAAGTGCCCACCCCAGGACTGGGCATGGAGGAAAAAGTGCCTACCCCAGGACTGAGCGTGGAGGGAAAAGTGCCCACCCCAGGACTGGGCATGGAGGAAAAAGTGTACACCCCAGGACCGAGCGTGGAGGGAAAAGTGCCCACCCCAGGACTGAGCGTGGAGGGAAAAGTGCCCACCCCAGGACTGGGCATGGAGAAAAAAATGCCTACCCCCGGACTGAGCGTGGAGGGAAAAGTGCCCACCCCAGAACTGAGCGTGGAGGGAAAAGTGCCCACCCCAGGACTGAGCGTGGAGGGAAAAGTGCCCACCCCAGGACTGGGCATGGAGGAAAAAGTGCCTACCCCAGGACTGAGCGTGGAGGGAAAAGTGCCCACCCCAGGACTGAGCGTGGAGGCAAAAGTGCCCACCCCAGGACTGGGCATGGAGGAAAAAGTGCCTACCCCAGGACCGAGCGTGGAGGGAAAAGTGCCCATTCCAGGACTGAGCGTGGAGGGAAAAGTGCCCACCCCAGGACTGAGCATGGAGGAAAAAGTGCCCACCCCAGAACTGAGCATGGAGGAAAAAGTGCCCACCCCAGGACTGGGCATGAAAGAAAAAGTGCCCCTAGGACTGAGCGTGGAGGAAAAAGTGCCCACCCCAGGACTGAGCGTGGATGGAAAAGTGCCCCCCCCAGGACTAAGCAAGGAGGAAAAAGTGCCCACCCCAGGACTGAGATTGGAGGAAAAAGTGCCCCCCCCAGGACTAATCATGTAGGAAAAAGTGCCCACCCCAGGACTGAGCATGGAGGAAAAAGTGCCCACCCCAGGACTGAGCGTGGAGGAAAAAGTGCCCACCCCAGGACCGAGCGTGGAGGGAAAAGTGCCCACCCCAGGACCGAGCATGGAGGGAAAAGTGCCCACCCCAGGACTGGGCATGGAGGAAAAAATGCCTACCCCAGGACTGAGCGTGGAGGGAAAAGTGCCCACCCCAGGACTGAGCGTGGAGGGAAAAGTGCCCACCCCAGGACTGAGCGTGGAGGGAAAAGTGCCCACCCCAGGACTGGGCATGGAGGAAAAAATGCCTACCCCAGGACTGAGCGTGGAGGGAAAAGTGCCCACCCCAGGACTGAGCGTGGAGGGAAAAGTGCCCACCCCAGGACTGAGCGTGGAGGGAAAAGTGCCCACCCCAGGACTGGGCATGGAGGAAAAAGTGCCTACCCCAGGACTGAGCGTGGAGGGAAAAGTGCCCACCCCAGGACTGAGCGTGGAGGGAAAAGTGCCCACCCCAGGACTGGGCATGGAGGAAAAAGTGCCTACCCCAGGACCGAGCGTGGAGGGAAAAGTGCCCATTCCAGGACTGAGCGTGGAGGGAAAAGTGCCCACCCCAGGACTGAGCGTGGAGGGAAAAGTGCCCACCCCAGGACAGAGCGTGGAGGGAAAAGTGCCCACTCCAGGACTGAGCGTGGAGGAAAAAGTGCCCACCCCAGGACTGTGCGTGGAGGAAAAAGTGCCCACCCCAGGACTGAGCGTGGAGGAAAGAGTGCCCACCCCAGGACTGAGCGTGGAGGAAAAACTGCCCACCCCAGGAATGAGCGTGGAGGAAAAAGTGCCCACCCCAGGACTGAGCGTGGAGGGAAAAGTGCCCACCCCAGGACTGAGTGTGGAGGGAAAAGTGCCCACCCCAGGACTGGGCATGGAGGAAAAAGTGCCTACCCCAGGACTGAGCGTGGAGGGAAAAGTGCCCACCCCAGGACTGGGCATGGAGGAAAAAGTGTACACCCCAGGACCGAGCGTGGAGGGAAAAGTGCCCACCCCAGGACTGAGCGTGGAGGGAAAAGTGCCCACCCCAGGACTGGGCATGGAGAAAAAAATGCCTACCCCCGGACTGAGCGTGGAGGGAAAAGTGCCCACCCCAGAACTGAGCGTGGAGGGAAAAGTGCCCACCCCAGGACTGAGCGTGGAGGGAAAAGTGCCCACCCCAGGACTGGGCATGGAGGAAAAAGTGCCTACCCCAGGACTGAGCGTGGAGGGAAAAGTGCCCACCCCAGGACTGAGCGTGGAGGCAAAAGTGCCCACCCCAGGACTGGGCATGGAGGAAAAAGTGCCTACCCCAGGACCGAGCGTGGAGGGAAAAGTGCCCATTCCAGGACTGAGCGTGGAGGGAAAAGTGCCCACCCCAGGACTGAGCATGGAGGAAAAAGTGCCCACCCCAGAACTGAGCATGGAGGAAAAAGTGCCCACCCCAGGACTGGGCATGAAAGAAAAAGTGCCCCTAGGACTGAGCGTGGAGGAAAAAGTGCCCACCCCAGGACTGAGCGTGGATGGAAAAGTGCCCCCCCCAGGACTAAGCAAGGAGGAAAAAGTGCCCACCCCAGGACTGAGATTGGAGGAAAAAGTGCCCCCCCCAGGACTAATCATGTAGGAAAAAGTGCCCACCCCAGGACTGAGCATGGAGGAAAAAGTGCCCACCCCAGGACTGAGCGTGGAGGAAAAAGTGCCCACCCCATGACTGAGCGTGGAGGAAAAAGTGCCCACCCCAGGACTGAGCATGGAGGAAAAAGTGCCCACCCCAGGACTGAGCGTGGAGGGAAAAGTGCCCACCCCAGGACTGAGCGTGGAGGGAAAAGTGCCCACCCCAGGACTGAGCGTGGAGGGAAAAGTGCCCACCCCAGGACTGAGCGTGGAGGGAAAAGTGCCCACACCAGGACTGAGCATGGAGGAAAAAGTGCCCCTAGGACCGAGCATGGAGGAAAAAGTGCCCACCCCAGGACTGAGCGTGGAGGAAAAAGTGCCCACCCCAGGACTGAGCGTGGAGGGAAAAGTGCCCACCCCAGGACTGAGCATGGAGGAAAAAGTGCCCACCCTAGGACTGAGCGTGGAGGGAAAAGTGCCCACCCCAGGACTGAGCGTGGAGGGAAAAGTGCCCACCCCAGGACTGATCGTGGAGGGAAAAGTGCCCACCCCAGGACTGAGCGTGGAGGGAAAAGTGCCCACCCCAGGACTGAGCGTGGAGGGAAAAGTGCCCACCCCAAGACTGAGCGTGGAGGAAAAAGTGCCCACCCCAGGACTGAGCGTGGAGGAAAAAGTGCCCCTAGGACCGAGCATGGAGGAAAAAGTGCCCACCCCAGGACTGAGCGTGGAGGAAAAAGTGCCCACCTCAGGACTGAGCGTGGAGGGAAAAGTGCGCACCCCAGGACTGAGCATGGAGGAAAAAGTGCCCACCCTAGGACTGAGCGTGGAGGGAAAAGTGCCCACCCCAGGACTGAGCGTGGAGGGAAAAGTGCCCACCCCAGGACTGAGCGGGAAGGGAAAAGTGCCCACCCCAGGACTGAGCGTGGAGGAAAAGTGCCCACCCCAGGACTGAGCGTGGAGGAAAAAGTGCCCACCCCAGGACTGAGCATGGAGGAAAATTTGCCCACCCCAGGACTGAGCATGGAGGAAAAAGTGCCCACCCCAGGACTGAGCGTGGAGGGAAAAGTGCCCACCCCAGGACTGAGCGTGGAGGGAAAAGTGCCCACCCCAAGACTGAGCAAGGAGGAAAAAGTGCCCCTAGGACCGAGCATGGAGGAAAAAGTGCCCACCCCAGGACTGAGCGTGGAGGAAAAAGTGCCCACCCCAGGACTGAGCGTGGAGGGAAAAGTGCCCACCCCAGGACTGAGCATGGAGGAAAAAGTGCCCACCCTAGGACTGAGCGTGGAGGGAAAAGTTCCCACCCCAGGACTGAGCGTGGAGGGAAAAGTGCCCACCCCAGGACTGAGCGGGAAGGGAAAAGTGCCCACCCCAGGACTGAGCGTGGAGGAAAAGTGCCCACCCCAGGACTGAGCGTGGAGGAAAAAGTGCCCACCCCAGGACTGAGCATGGAGGAAAATTTGCCCACCCCAGGACTGAGCATGGAGGAAAAAGTGCCCACCCCAGGACTGAGCGTGGAGGGAAAAGTGCCCACCCCAGGACTGAGCGTGGAGGGAAAAGTGCCCACCCCATGACTGAGCGTGGAGGAAAAAGTGCCCACCCCAGGACTGAGCGTGGAGGGAAAAGTGCCCACCCCAGGACTGAGCGTAGAGGGAAAAGTGCCCACCCCAGGACTGAGCGTGGAGGAAAAAGTGCCTACCCCAGGACTGAGCGTGGAAGGAAAAGTGCCCACCCCAGGACTGGGCATGGAGGAAAAAGTGTCCACCCCAGGACCGAGCGTGGAGGGAAAAGTGCCCATTCCAGGACTGAGCGTGGAGGGAAAAGTGCCCACCCCAGGACTGAGCATGGAGGAAAAAGTGCCCACCCCAGGACTGGGCATGAAAGAAAAAGTGCCCCTAGGACTGAGCGTGGAGGAAAAAGTGCCCACCCCAGGACTGAGCGTGGATGGAAAAGTGCCCCCCCTAGGACTAAGCAAGGAGGAAAAAGTGACCACCCCAGGACTGAGATTGGAGGAAAAAGTGCCCACCCCAGGACTGAGCATGGAGGAAAAAGTGCCCACCCCAGGACTGAGCGTGGAGGAAAAAGTGCCCACCCCATGACTGAGCGTGGAGGAAAAAGTGCCCACCCCAGGACTGAGCATGGAGGAAAAAGTGCCCACCCCAGGACTGAGCATGGAGGAAAAAGTGCCCACCCCAGGACTGAGCGTGGAGGAAAAAGTGCCCACCCCAGGACTGAGCGTGGAGGAAAAAGTGCCCACCCCAGGACTGAGCGTGGAGGAAAAAGTGCCCACCCCAGGACTGAGCGTGGAGGGAAAAGTGCCCACCCCAGGACTGAGCGTGAAGGGAAAGGTGCCCACCCCAGGACTGAGCATGGAGGAAAAAGTGCCCACCCCAGGACTGAGCATGGAGGAAAAAGTGCCCACCCCAGGACTGGGCATGGAGGAAAAAGTGCCCACCCCAGGACTGAGCATGGAGGAAAAAGTGCCCACCCCAGGACTGGGTGTGGAGGAAAAAGTGCCCACCCCAGGACTGAGCGTGGAGAGAAAAGTGCCCACCCCAGGACTGAGCGTGGAGGAAAAAGTGCCCACCCCAGGACTGAGCGTGGAGGGAAAAGTGCCCACCCCAGGACTGAGCGTGGAAGAAAAGTGCCCACCCCAGGACTGAGCATGGAGGAAAAGTGCCCACCCCAGGACTGAGCATGGAGGAAAAGTGCCCACCCCAGGACTGAGCATGGAGGAAAAAGTGCCCACCCCAGGACTGAGCGTGGAGGAAAAAGTGCCCACCCCAGGACTGAGCGTGGAGGGAAAAGTGCCCACCCCAGGACTGAGTGTGGAGGAAAAAGTGCCCACCCCAGGACTGTGCGTGGAGGAAAAAGTGCCCACCCCAGGACTGAGCGTGGAGGAAAAAGTGCCCACCCCAGGACTGAGCATGGAGGAAAAAGTGCCCACCCCAGGACTGAGCATGGAGGAAAAAGTGCCCACCCCAGGACTGAGCGTGGAGGTTAAAGTGCCCACCCCAGGACTGAGCGTGGAGGGAAAAGTGCCCACCCCATGACTGAGCGTGGAGGAAAAAGTGCCCACCCCAGGACTGAGCGTGGAGGGAAAAGTGGCCACCCCAGGACTGAGCGTAGAGGGAAAAGTGCCCACCCCAGGACTGAGCATGGAGGAAAAAGTGCCCACCCCAGGACTGAGCATGGAGGAAAAAGTGCCTACCCCAGGACTGAGCGTGGAGGGAAAAGTGCCCACCCCAGGACTGAGCGTGGAGGGAAAAGTGCCCACCCCAGGACTGAGCGTGGAGGGAAAAGTGCCCACCCCAGGACTGGGCATGGAGGAAAAAGTGTCCACCCCAGTACCGAGCGTGGAGGGAAAAGTGCCCATTCCAGGACTGAGCGTGGAGGGAAAAGTGCCCACCCCAGGACTGAGCATGGAGGAAAAAGTGCCCACCCCAGGACTGGGCATGAAAGAAAAAGTGCCCCTAGGACTGAGCGTGGAGGAAAAAGTGCCCACCCCAGGACTGAGCGTGGATGGAAAAGTGCCCCCCCTAGGACTAAGCAAGGAGGAAAAAGTGCCCACCCCAGGACTGAGATTGGAGGAAAAAGTGCCCCCCCCAGGACTAAGCATGGAGGAAAAAGTGCCCACCCCAGGACTGAGCATGGAGGAAAAAGTGCCCACCCCAGGACTGAGCGTGGACGAAAAAGTGCCCACCCCAGGACTGAGCGTGGAGGAAAAAGTGCCCACCCCAGGACTGAGCATGGAGGAAAAAGTGCCCACCCCAGGACTGAGCATGGAGGAAAAAGTGCCCACCCCAGGACTGAGCGTGGAGGAAAAAGTGCCCACCCCAGGACTGAGCGTGGAGGAAAAAGTGCCCACCCCAGGACTGAGCGTGGAGGAAAAAGTGCCCACCCCAGGACTGAGCGTGGAGGGAAAAGTGCCCACCCCAGGACTGAGCGTGGAGGGAAAGGTGCCCACCCCAGGACTGAGCATGGAGGAAAAAGTGCCCACCCCAGGACTGAGCATGGAGGAAAAAGTGCCCACCCCAGGACTGAGCGTGGAGGAAAAAGTGCCCACCCCAGGACTGAGCGTGGAGGGAAAAGTGCCCACCCCAGGACTGAGCGTGGAGGGAAAAGTGCCCACCCCAGGACTGAGCGTGGAGGAAAAAGTGCCCACCCCAGGACTGAGCGTGGAGGAAAAAGTGCCCACCCCAGGACTGAGCGTGGAGGAAAAACTGCCCACCCCAGGACTGAGCGTGGAAGAAAAATTGCCCACCCCAGGACTGAGCGTGGAGGGAAAAGTGCCCACCCCAGGACATAGCGTGGAGGGAAAAGTGCCCACCCCAGGACTGGGCATGGAGGAAAAAGTGCCCACCCCAGGACTGGGCATGGAGGAAAAAGTGCCCACCCCAGGACTGAGCATGGAGGAAAAAGTGCCCACCCCAGGACTGGGCATGGAGGAAAAAGTGCCCACCCCAGGACTGGGCGTGGAGGAAATAGTGCCCACCCCAGGACTGAGCGTGGAGGGAAAAGTGCCCACCCCAGGATTGAGCATGGAGGAAAAAGTGCCCACCCCAGGACTGAGCATGGAGGGAACAAGTGCCCACCCCAGGACTGAGCATGGAGGAAAAAGTGCCCACCCCAGCACTGGGCAGGGAGGAAAAAGTGCCCCTAGGACCGAGCATGGAGGAAAAAGTGCCCACCCCAGGACTGAGCGTGGAGGAAAAAAGTGCCCACCCCAGGACTGAGCGTGGAGAGAAAAAGTGCCCACCCCAGGACTGAGCGTGGAGAGAAAAAGTGCCCACCCCAGGACTGGGCCGGGAGGAAAAAGTGCCCCTAGGACCGAGCGTGGAGGAAAAAGTGCCCACCCCAGGACTGAGCGTGGAGGAAAAAGTGCCCACCCCAGGACTGAGCGTGGAGGGAAAAATGCCCACACCAGGACTGAGCGTGGAGGGAAAAGAGCCCACCCCAGGACTGAGCATGGAGGAAAAAGTGCCCACCCCAGGACTGAGCTTGGAGGAAAAAGTGCCCACCCCAGGACTGGGCATGGAGGAAAAAGTGCCCACTCCAGGACTGAGCATGGAGGAAAAAGTGCCCACCCCAGGACTGGGTGTGGAGGAAAAAGTGCCCAACCCAGGACTGAGCGTGGAAAGAAAAGTGCCCACCCCAGGACTGAGCGTGGAGGAAAAAGTGCCCACCCCAGGACTGAGCGTGGAGGGAAAAGTGCCCACCCCAGGACTGAGCATGGAGGAAAAGTGCCCACCCCAGGACTGAGCATGGAGGAAAAAGTGCCCACCCCAGGACTGAGCGTGGAGGAAAAAGTGCCCACCGCAGGACTGAGCGTGGAGGAAAAAGTGCCCACCCCAGGACTGAGCGTGGAGGGAAAAGTGCCCACCCCAGGACTCAGCGTGGAGGAAAAAGTGCCCACCCAGGACTGAGCGTGGAGGAAAAAGTGCCCACCCCAGGACTGAGCGTGGAGGAAAAAGTGCCCACCCCAGGACTGAGCGTGGAGGGAAAAGTGCCCACCCCAGGACTGAGCGTGGAGGGAAAAGTGCCCACCCCAGGACTGGGCATGGAGGAAAAAGTGCCCACCCCAGGACTGGGCATGGAGGAAAAAGTGCCCACCCCAGGACTGAGCATGGAGGAAAAAGTGCCCACCCCAGGACTGGGCGTGGAGGAAATAGTGCCCACCCCAGGACTGAGCGTGGAGGGAAACGTGCCCACCCCAGGACTGAGCATGGAGGGAAAAAGTGCCCACCCCAGGACTGAGCGTGGAGGGAAAAAGTGCCCACCCCAGGACTGAGCATGGAGGGAAAAAGTGCCCACCCCAGGACTGAGCATGGAGGAAAAAGTGCCCACCCCAGGACTGGGCAGGGAGGAAAAAGTGCCCCTAGGACCGAGCATGGAGGAAAAAGTGCCCACCCCAGGACAGAGCGTGGAGGGAAAAGTGCCCACCCCAGGACTGGGCATGGAGGAAAAAGTGCCTACCCCAGGACTGAGCGTGGAGGGAAAAGTGCCCACCCCAGGACTGAGCGTGGAGGGAAAAGTGCTCACCCCAGGACTGGGCTTGGAGGAAAAAGTGTCCACCCCAGGACCGAGCGTGGAGGGAAAAGTGCCCATTCCAAGACTGAGCGTGGAGGGAAAAGTGCCCACCCCAAGACTGAGCATGGAGGAAAAAGTGCCCACTCCAGGACTGAGCATGGAGGAAAAAGTGCCCACCCCAGGACTGGGCATGAAAGAAAAAGTGTCCACCCCAGGACTGAGCGTGGATGGAATAGTGCCCCCCCCAGGACTAAGCAAAGAGGAAAAAGTGCCCACCCCAGGACTGAGATTGGAGGAAAAAGTGCCCCCCCCAGGACTAAGCATGGAGTAAGAAGTGCCCACCCCAGGACTGAACATGGAGGAAAAAGTGCCCACCCCAGGACTGAGCATGGAGGAAAAAGTGCCCACCCCAGGACTGAGCGTGGAGGAAAAAGTTCCCACCCCATGACTGAGCGTGGAGGAAAAAGTGCCCACCCCAGGACTGAGCGTGGAGGAAAAAGTGCCCACCCCAGGACTGAGCATGGAGGAAAAAGTGCCCACCCCAGGACTGAGCGTGGAGGAAAAAGTGCCCACCCCAGGACTGAGCGTGGAGGAAAAAGTGCCCACCCCAGGACTGAGCGTGGAGGAAAAAGTGCCCACCCCAGGACTGAGCGTGGAGGAAAAAGTGCCCACCCCAGGACTGAGCGTGGAGGGAAAAGTGCCCACCCCAGGACTGAGCGTGGAGGGAAAGGTGCCCACCCCAGGACTGAGCATGGAGGAAAAAGTGCCCACCCCAGGACTGAGCATGGAGGAAAAAGTGCCCATCCCAGGACTGGGCATGGAGGAAAAAGTGCCCACCCCAGGACTGAGCATGGAGGAAAAAGTGCCCACCCCAGGACTGGGTGTGGAGGAAAAAGTGCCCACCCCAGGACTGAGCGTGGAGAGAAAAGTGCCCACCCCAGGACTGAGCGTGGAGGAAAAAGTGCCCACCCCAGGACTGAGCGTGGAAGAAAAATTGCCCACCCCAGGACTGAGCGTGGAGGAAAAAGTGCCCACCCCAGGACTGAGCATGGAGGAAAATTGCCCACCCCAGGACTGAGCATGGAGGAAAAAGTGCCCACCCCAGGACTGAGTGTGGAGGAAAAAGTGCCCACCCCAGGACTGAGCTTGGAGGAAAAAGTGCCCACCCCAGGACTGGGCATGGAGGAAAAAGTGCCCACTCCAGGACTGAGCATGGAGGAAAAAGTGCCCACCCCAGGACTGAGTGTGGAGGAAAAAGTGCCCAACCCAGGACTGAGCGTGGAAAAAAAAGTGCCCACCCCAGGACTGAGCGTGGAGGAAAAAGTGCCCACCCCAGGACTGAGCGTGGAGGGAAAAGTGCCCACCCCAGGACTGAGCATGGAGGAAAAGTGCCCACCCCAGGACTGAGCATGGAGGAAAAAGTGCCCACCCCAGGACTGAGCGTGGAGGAAAAAGTGCCCACCGCAGGACTGAGCGTGGAGGAAAAAGTGCCCACCCCAGGACTGAGCGTGGAGGGAAAAGTGCCCACCCCAGGACTCAGCGTGGAGGAAAAAGTGCCCACCCAGGACTGAGCGTGGAGGAAAAAGTGCCCACCCCAGGACTGAGCGTGGAGGAAAAAGTGCCCACCCCAGGACTGAGCGTGGAGGGAAAAGTGCCCACCCCAGGACTGAGCGTGGAGGGAAAAGTGCCCACCCCAGGACTGGGCATGGAGGAAAAAGTGCCCACCCCAGGACTGGGCATGGAGGAAAAAGTGCCCACCCCAGGACTGAGCATGGAGGAAAAAGTGCCCACCCCAGGACTGGGCGTGGAGGAAATAGTGCCCACCCCAGGACTGAGCGTGGAGGGAAACGTGCCCACCCCAGGACTGAGCATGGAGGGAAAAAGTGCCCACCCCAGGACTGAGCGTGGAGGGAAAAAGTGCCCACCCCAGGATTGAGCATGGAGGGAAAAAGTGCCCACCCCAGGACTGAGCATGGAGGAAAAAGTGCCCACCCCAGGACTGGGCAGGGAGGAAAAAGTGCCCCTAGGACCGAGCATGGAGGAAAAAGTGCCCACCCCAGGACTGAGCGTGGAGGGAAAAGTGCCCACCCCAGGACTGGGCATGGAGGAAAAAGTGCCTACCCCAGGACTGAGCGTGGAGGGAAAAGTGCCCACCCCAGGACTGAGCGTGGAGGGAAAAGTGCTCACCCCAGGACTGGGCATGGAGGAAAAAGTGTCCACCCCAGGACCGAGCGTGGAGGGAAAAGTGCCCATTCCAAGACTGAGCGTGGAGGGAAAAGTGCCCACCCCAAGACTGAGCATGGAGGAAAAAGTGCCCACCCCAGGACTGAGCATGGAGAAAAAAGTGCCCACTCCAGGACTGGGCATGAAAGAAAAAGTGTCCACCCCAGGACTGAGCGTGGATGGAATAGTGCCCCCCCCAGGACTAAGCAAGGAGGAAAAAGTGCCCACCCCAGGACTGAGATTGGAGGAAAAAGTGCCCCCCCCAAGACTAAGCATGGAGGAAGAAGTGCCCACCCCAGGACTGAGCATGGAGGAAAAAGTGCCCACCCCAGGACTGAGCATGGAGGAAAAAGTGCCCACCCCAGGACTGAGCGTGGAGGAAAAAGTTCCCACCCCATGACTGAGCGTGGAGGAAAAAGTGCCCACCCCAGGACTGAGCGTGGAGGAAAAAGTGCCCACCCCAGGACTGAGCATGGAGGAAAAAGTGCCCACCCCAGGACTGAGCGTGGAGGAAAAAGTGCCCACCCCAGGACTGAGCGTGGAGGAAAAAGTGCCCACCCCAGGACTGAGCGTGGAGGAAAAAGTGCCCACCCCAGGACTGAGCGTGGAGGAAAAAGTGCCCACCCCAGGACTGAGCGTGGAGGGAAAAGTGCCCACCCCAGGACTGAACGTGGAGGGAAAGGTGCCCACCCCAGGACTGAGCATGGAGGAAAAAGTGCCCACCCCAGGACTGAGCATGGAGGAAAAAGTGCCCATCCCAGGACTGGGCATGGAGGAAAAAGTGCCCACCCCAGGACTGAGCATGGAGGAAAAAGTGCCCACCCCAGGACTGGGTGTGGAGGAAAAAGTGCCCACCCCAGGACTGAGCGTGGAGAGAAAAGTGCCCACCCCAGGACTGAGCGTGGAGGAAAAAGTGCCCACCCCAGGACTGAGCGTGGAGGGAAAAGTGCCCACCCCAGGACTGAGCGTGGAAGAAAAATTGCCCACCCCAGGACTGAGCGTGGAGGAAAAAGTGCCCACCCCAGGACTGAGCATGGAGGAAAATTGCCCACCCCAGGACTGAGCATGGAGGAATAAGTGCCCACCCCAGGACTGAGCGTGGAGGAAAAAGTGCCCACCCCAGGACTGAGCGTGGAGGGAAAAGTGCCCACCCCAGGACTGAGCGTGGAGGAAAAAGTGCCCACCCCAGGACTGAGCGTGGAGGAAAAAGTGCCCACCCCAGGACTGAGCGTGGAGGAAAAAGTGCCCACCCCAGGACTGAGCGTGGAGGAAAATGTGCCCACCCCAGGACTGAGCGTGGAAGAAAAAGTGCCCACCCCAGGACTGAGCGTGGAGGGAAAAGTGCCCACCCCAGGACGGAGCGTGGAGGGAAAAGTGCCCACTCCAGGACTGGGCATGGAGGAAAAAGTGCCCACCCCAGGACTGGGTATGGAGGAAAAAGTGCCCACCCCAGGACTGAGCATGGAGGAAAAAGTGCCCACCCCAGGACTGGGCATGGAGGAAAAAGTGCCCACCCCAGGACTGGGCGTGAAGGAAATAGTGCCCACCCCAGGACTGAGCGTGGAGGGAAAAGTGCCCACCCCAGGACTGAGCATGGAGGAAAAAGTGCCCACCCCAGGACTGAGCATGGAGGGAAAAAGTGCCCACCCCAGGACTGAGCGTGGAGGGAAAAAGTGCCCACCCCAGGACTGAGCATGGAGGGAAAAAGTGCCCACCCCAGGACTGAGCATGGAGGAAAAAGTGCCCACCCCAGGACTGGGCAGGGAGGAAAAAGTGCCCCTAGGACCGAGCATGGAGGAAAAAGTGCCCACCCCAGGACTGAGCGTGGAGGAAAAAAGTGCCCACCGCAGGACTGAGTGTGGAGAGAAAAAGTGCCCACCCCAGGACTGAGCGTGGAGAGAAAAAGTGCCCACCCCAGGACTGGGCAGGGAGGAAAAAGTGCCCCTAGGACCGAGCGTGGAGGAAAAAGTGCCCACCCCAGGACTGAGCGTGGAGGAAAAAGTGCCCACCCCAGGACTGAGCGTGGAGGGAAAAATGCCCACCCCAGGACTGAGCATGGAGGAAAAAGTGCCCACCCCAGGACTGAGCTTGGAGGAAAAAGTGCCCACCCCAGGACTGGGCATGGAGGAAAAAGTGCCCACTCCAGGACTGAGCATGGAGGAAACAGTGCCCACCCCAGGACTGGGTGTGGAGGAAAAAGTGCCCAACCCAGGACTGAGCGTGGAGGAAAAAGTGCCCGCCCCAGGACTGAGCGTGGAGGGAAAAGCGCCCACCCCAGGACTGAGCATGGAGGAAAAAGTGCCCACCCCAGGACTGAGCGTGGAGGAAAAAGTGCCCACCCCAGCACTGAGCATGGAGGAAAAGTGCCCACCCCAGGACTGAGCATGGAGGAAAAAGTGCCCACCCCAGGACTGAGCGTGGAGGAAGAAGTGCCCACCGCAGGACTGAGCGTGGAGGAAAAAGTGCCCACCCCAGGACTGAGCGTGGAGGGAAAAGTGCCCACCCCAGGACTGAGCGTGGAGGAAAAAGTGCCCACCCAGGACTGAGCGTGGAGGAAAAAGTGCCCACCCCAGGACTGAGCGTGGAGGAAAAAGTGCCCACCTCATGAGGGAGCGTGTGTGTCCTCCAGCACTCGGCTAATTAAATGGAGGGGACTGAGCGTGTGTGTCCTCCAGCACTCAGCTCATTAGGTGGAGGGGACTGAGCGTGTGTGTCTTCCAGCACTCGGCTCATTAGGTGGAGGTGACTGAGCATGTGTGTGTTCTCCAGCACTCGGCTCATCAGGTGGAGATGACTGAGCATGTGTGTCCTCCAGCACTCGGCTCATTAGGTGGATGTGACTGAGCGCGTGTGTCTTCCAGCACTCGGCTCATTAGGTGGAGGTGACTGAGCGTGTGTGTCCTCCAGCACTCGGCTAATTAAATGGAGGGGACTGAGCGTGTGTGTCCTATAGCACTCTGCTCATTAGGTGGAGGGGACTGAGCATGTGTGTCCTCCAGCACTCAGCTCATTAGGTGGAGGTGACTGAGCATGTGTGTGTCCTCCAGCACTCGGCTCATTAGGTGGAGGGGACTGAGCATGTGTGTCCTCCAGCACTCAGCTCATTAGGTGGAGGGGACTGAGCGTGTGTGTCCTCCAGCACTCGGCTCATTAGGTGGAGGGGAGTGAGCGTGTGTGTCCTCCAGCACTCGGCTCATTAGGTGGAGGGGACTGAGCGTGTGTGTCCTCCAGCACTCGGCTCATTAGGTGGAGGGGACTGAGCGTGTGTCCTCCAGCACTCGGCTCATTAGGTGGAGGTGACTAAGCGTGTGTGTCCTCCAGCACTCGGCTCATTAGGTGGAGGTGACTGAGCGTGTGTGTCCTCCAGCACTCAGCTCATTAGGTGGAGGGGGCTGGGCACGTGTGTCCTCCTGCACTCGGATCATTAGATGGAAGTGACTGAGCGCGTGTGTCTTCCAGCACTCGGCTCATTAGGTGGAGGCGATTGAGCGTTTGTGTCCTCCAGCACTCGGTTCATTAGGTGGGGGCGACTGAACGTGTGTGTCCCCCAGCACTCAGCTCATTAGGTGGAGTTGTCTGAGCGTGTGTGTCCTCCAGCACTCGGCTCATTAGGTGGAGGGGACTGAGCGTGTGTCCTCCAGCACTCGGCTTATTAGGTGGAGGTGACTGAGCGTGTGTGTCCTCCAGCACTCGGCTCATTAGATGGAGGTGACTGAGCGTGTGTGTCCTACAGCACTCAGCTCATTAGGTGGATGGGACTGAGCATGTGTGTCCTCCAGCACTCGGCTCATTAGATGGAAGTGACTGAGCGTGTGTGTCCTCCAGCACTCGGCTCATTAGGTGGACTGGACTGAGCATGTGTGTCCTCCAGCACTCGGCTCATTAGATGGATGTGACTGAGCGTGGGTGTCCTCCAGCACTCAGCTCATTAGGTGGAGGTGACTGAGCATGTGTCCTCCAGCACTCGACTCACTAGGTGCAGGAGACTGAGCGTGTGTGTCCTCCAGCACTCGGCTCATTAGGTGGAGGTGACTAAGCGTGTGTGTCCTCCAGCACTCGGCTCATTAGGTGGAGGTGACTGAGCGTGTGTGTCCTCCAGCACTCGGCTCATTAGGTGGAGGGGGCTGGGCACGTGTGTCCTCCTGCACTCGGATCATTAGATGGAAGTGACTGAGCGTGTGTGTCTTCCAGCACTCGGCTCATTAGGTGGACGGGACTGAGCATGTGTGTTCTCCAGCACTCGGCTCATTAGATGGAAGTGACTGAGCGTGTGTGTCCTCCAGCACTCGGCTCATTAGGTGGAGGTGACTGAGCGTGTGTGTCCTCCAGCACTTGGCTCATTAGGTAGAGGTGACTGAGCGTGTGTGTCCTCCAGCACTGGGCTCATTAGGTGGAGGTGACTGAGCGTGTGTGTCCTCCAGCACTCGGCTCATTAGGTGAAGGTGACTGAGCGTGTGTGTCCTCCAGCACTTGGCTCATTAGATGGAAGTGACTGAGCGTGTGTCCTCCAGCACTCGGGTCATTAGGAGGGGAGTGAGCGTGTGTCCTCCAGCACTTGGCTCATCAGGTGGAGGTGACTGAGCGTGTGTGTCCTCCAGCACTCGGCTCATTAGGTGGAAGTGACTAAGCGTGTGTGTCCTCCAGCCCTCGGCTCATTAGGTGGACGGGACTGAGCATGTGTGTTCTCCAGCACTCGGCTCATTAGATGGAAGTGACTGAGCGTGTGTGTCCTCCAGCACTCGGCTCATTAGGTGGAGGTGACTGAGCGTGTGTGTCCTCCAGCACTTGGCTCATTAGGTAGAGGTGACTGAGCGTGTGTGTCCTCCAGCACTGGGCTCATTAGGTGGAGGTGACTGAGCTTGTGTGTCCTCCAGCACTCGGCTCATTAGGTGAAGGTGACTGAGCGTGTGTGTCCTCCAGCACTTGGCTCATTAGATGGAAGTGACTGAGCGTGTGTCCTCCAGCACTCGGGTCATTAGGAGGGGAGTGAGCGTGTGTCCTCCAGCACTTGGCTCATCAGGTGGAGGTGACTGAGCGTGTGTGTCCTCCAGCACTCGGCTCATTAGGTGGAAGTGACTAAGCGTGTGTGTCCTCCAGCCCTCGGCTCATTAGGTGGAGGGGACTGAGCGTGTGTGTCCTCCAGCACTCGGCTCATTAGGTGGAGGGGACTGAGCGTGTGTGTCCTCCAGCCCTCGGCTCATTAGGTGGAGGGGACTGAACGTGTGTGTCCTCCAGCACTGGGCTCATTAGGTGGAGGTGACTGAGCATGTGTGTCCTCCAGCACTCGGCTCATTAGGTGAAGGTGACTGAGCGTGTGTGTCCTCCAGCACTTGGCTCATTAGATGGAAGTGACTGAGCGTGTGTCCTCCAGCACTCGGGTCATTAGGAGGGGAGTGAGCGTGTGTCCTCCAGTACTTGGCTCATCAGGTGGAGGTGACTGAGCGTGTGTGTCCTCCAGCACTCGGCTCATTAGGTGCAAGTGACTAAGCGTGTGTGTCCTCCAGCCCTCGGCTCATTAGGTGGAGGGGACTGAGCGTGTGTGTCCTCCAGCACTCGGCTCATTAGGTGGAGGGGACTGAGCATGTGTGTCCTCCAGCCCTCGGCTCATTAGGTGGAGGGGACTGAACGTGTGTGTCCTCCAGCACTTGGCTCATTAGGTAGAGGTGACTGAGCGTGTGTGTCCTCCAGCACTGGGCTCATTAGGTGGAGGTGACTGAGCATGTGTGTCCTCCAGCACTCGGCTCATTAGGTGAAGGTGACTGAGCGTGTGTGTCCTCCAGCACTTGGCTCATTAGATGGAAGTGACTGAGCGTGTGTCCTCCAGCACTCGGGTCATTAGGAGGGGAGTGAGCGTGTGTCCTCCAGCACTTGGCTCATCAGGTGGAGGTGACTGAGCGTGTGTGTCCTCCAGCACTCGGCTCATTAGGTGGAAGTGACTAAGCGTGTGTGTCCTCCAGCCCTCGGCTCATTAGGTGGAGGGGACTGAGCGTGTGTGTCCTCCAGCACTCGGCTCATTAGGTGGAGGGGACTGAGCGTGTGTGTCCTCAGCATTCTGCTCATCAGGTGGACGAGCACATTGTATGTCGCTCCCTGGTGTTCACAGTGTATAGCAATGTGAGTAAAGCCTCCTCTTGCAGCAGATTTCCGTGCACAGCAGATCTCTCTCTTTTTTGTTGCTGGAGATAGATCCCTGATCATGGAGCTGATCATTGTTTTGCACTTGCTCCTCGTCACGCAGCGGATCCTCCTCTTGCGGCACACCCGTTTCCAGCAGCAGATCTTCATTGCTCAGAAGAGGCTTATCTTTCAACAGATCTTTTTCCTGCTGTAGATTCCTTTTGTGCAGCAGATCCTCATTTTTCAGCGGATCCTCATGTTTCACCAGATCCTTGTCATGCAACAAATCCTCATGTTTCAGCAGATCCTCTTGTTTCAGCGGATCCTCTTGTTTCAGTGGATCCTCATGTTTCAGCGGATCCTCTTGTTTCAGTGGATCCTCATGTTTCAGCGGATCCTCTTGTTTCAGCGGATCCTCTTGTTTCAGTGGATCCTCATGTTTCAGCGGATCCTCTTGTTTCAGCGGATCCTCATGTTTCAGCGGATCCCTATCTTGCGGGTAAACTTCATTTTCTTTGATCACACAAGGAGCCGCCACAAACCTGGTAAAATTCTTTAAACCAAAAAAAAAATCATTACCCTTTTGTCGCGGGGTGAAACTTTCCTCCAGTTTGTCGGGAACTTGAATGCGCTCACCTGCCAAAATAAGCAGCGCGAGCCGTCAGCCACTCAGGGACACCTCCGCGCCATAAATCAGGGGCGAGCGTGACAGAGAAATGTGTTTTATATCATAAAGAGGCCTGTGTTTATGAAGGCCAGATAAAAAGGGTTTAACCAGAGCAAACACTGGGACTACTGTGCGCAGCCTGGCACCTCTGCCGCTCCGTCCCTCCTCTCCCCGCACCGCGACCCCACCAGATTCAACCACCATACTTCATACATAGCCGCACATGGAGGCCGGAGCGATCGTACACACCCGAAATCAGAGAGCAACCTGCAAATATCGGCCTGGAATCATCCACTGTAAACTGCAGCGCCAACAGGCAAGGTACAGATACCCACTGGGCACCAAGAGCTGGGCACATCACGTGTCACAGCGGACACCTGGGATTGGGCACATAGATCCATGGAGAGCTAAAGACTGGCACATCGATCCATGAAGAGCTAAAGACTGGCACATCGATCCATGGGGAACCAGAGACTGGCACATAGATCCATGGGAACCAGAGACTGGCACATAGATCCATGGGGAATCAGAGACTGGCACATAGATCCATGGGGAACCAGAGACTGGCACATAGATCCATGGGGAACCAGAGACTGGCACATAGGTCCATGGGGAACCAAAGACTGATCCATTGAGAAACAAAGACTGGTCCATAGATCCTTGGTGAACTAAAGACTGGTCCATAGATCCATGGTGAACCAAAGACTGGTCCATAGATCCATGGTGAACCAAAGACTGGTCCATAAATCCATGGGAACCAAAGACTGGTCGATAGATCCACGGTGAACCAAAGACTGGCCCATAAATCCATGGGAACCAAAGACTGGTCGATAGATCCATGATGAACCAAAGACTGGTCCATAGATCCATGGGAACCAAAGACTGGCCCATAGATCCACAGGGAACCAAAGACTGGCACATAGATCCACAGGAAACCAAAGACTGGCACATAGATCCACAGGAAACCAAAGACTGGCACATAGATCCATGGAGAGCTAATGACTGGCACACAGATCCATGGAGAGCTAAAGACTGGCACATAGATCCATGAGAACCATAGACTGGCACATAGGTCCATGGGGAGCCAGAGACTGGCCCATAGATCAATGGGGGACTAGAGACTGGCATATAGATCCATGGAGAGCTAAAGACCGGCATGTAGATCAATGAGAACCAAACACTGGCACATAGATCCATGGACAAGGCACAGATACCCACTGGGCACCAAGAACTGGGCACATCACGTGTCACAGGACACCAGAGACGGCACATTCAACAGCGGACACCTGGGATTGGGCACATAGGTCCATGGAGAGCTAAAGACTGGCACATAGACCCATGAGGAACCAGAGACTGGGACAGAGGTCCATGGGGAACCAGAGACCAAAGACTGGTCCATAGATCCATGGGGAACCAAAGATCAAAGACTGGTCCATAGATCCACGGTGAACCAAAAACTGGTCCATAGATCCACGGTGAACCAAAGACTCGTCCATACATCTACGGTGAACCAAAGACTCGTCCATAGATCTACGGTGAACCAAAGACTGGCACGTAGATCCATGGGGAACCAAAGACTGGCACATAGATCCATGGGGAACCAAAGACTGGCACATAGATCCATGGGGAACCAAAGACTGGCACATAGATCCATGGGGAACCAAAGACTGGCACGTAGATCCATGGGGAACCAAAGACTGGCACATAGATCCATGGGGAACCAAAGACTGGCACATAGATCCATGGGGCAGTGGATTTCATTATATTTGTAGTGTTATTATTGGAGGACAGGACCAGATATCACCCCCTGGACTGTGGGGAAACGTGACTGACAAGGGGGCACACAAAATGAAAACATGGCATTTTACCAGCTGAGTCTTGGGCACCGCCGGCTCAGGCATCAGATTTCCTCTATGGCCGCACAGCTCTGACATCTGTATAAAGGAGGGATCCACCTGCTCGTCCTCCGCAGTAATTATAACATCTGGGAATAATCAGCTCCTCCATCCTGCAGGTCAATCACACCGCGCAGATGGCGCCGCCACACGTAACGTGCGCATAATGTGACATTGACAAATGATGTTATGAGAGAGAATTTCCATCCAAATCTACAGAACAGGTCAGTAATCAGCAGCGAAACCAGAGCAGGAGGTATAGAGCGTTCCTGCACCGCACCACTGAGAACGCCGCTGATCTCCAGAGATCAGCGGCGACACCACTGAGAACGCCGCTCATCTCCAGAGATCAGCGGCGACACCACTGAGAACGCCGCCTATCCATCACCAGAGATCAACGGTGACATCACTGAGAATGCCGCCTATCCATCACTAGAGATCAGAGGTGACATCACTGAGAATGCCTCCTATCCATCACCAGAGATCAGAGGTGACATCACTGAGAATGCCTCCTATCCATCACTAGAGATCAGCAGTGACATCACTGAGAATGCCTCCTATCCATCACCAGAGATCAGCGGTGACATCACTGAGAATGCCGCCTATCCATCACCAGAGATCAGAGGTGACATCACTGAGAATGCCGCCTATCCATCACCAGAGATCAGCGGTGACATCACTGAGAATGCCGCCTATCCATCACCAGAGATCAGAGGTGACATCACTGAGAATGCCTCCTATCCATCACCAGAGATCAGAGGTGACATCACTGAGAATGCCTCCTATCCATCACTAGAGATCAGCAGTGACATCACTGAGAATGCCGCCTATCCATCACTAGAGATCAGCGGTGACATCACTGAGAATGCCTCCTATCCATCACCAGAGATCAGCGGTGACATCACTGAGAATGCCTCCTATCCATCACCAGAGATCAGAGGTGACATCACTGAGAATGCCTCCTATCCATCACTAGAGATCAGAGGTGACATCACTGAGAATGCCTCCTATCCATCACTAGAGATCAGAGGTGACATCACTGAGAATGCCTCCTATCCATCACCAGAGATCAGAGGTGACATCACTGAGAATGCCGCCTATCCATCACTAGAGATCAGCGGTGACATCACTGAGAATGCCGCCTATCCATCACTAGAGATCAGCGGTGACATCACTGAGAATGCCTCCTATCCATCACCAGAGATCAGCGGTGTCATCACTGAGAATGCCTCCTATCCATCACCAGAGATCAGCGGTGACATCACTGAGAATGCCTCCTATCCATCACTAGAGATCAGAGGTGACATCACTGAGAATGCCTCCTATCCATCACTAGAGATCAGAGGTGACATCACTGAGAATGCCTCCTATCCATCACCAGAGATCAGAGGTGACATCACTGAGAATGCCGCCTATCCATCACTAGAGATCAGCGGTGACATCACTGAGAATGCCGCCTATCCATCACTAGAGATCAGCGGTGACATCACTGAGAATGCCTCCTATCCATCACTAGAGATCAGCGGTGACATCACTGAGAATGCCGCCTATCCATCACTAGAGATCAGCGGTGACATCACTGAGAATGCCGCCTATCCATCACTAGAGATCAGCGGTGACATCACTGAGAATGCCACCTATCCATCACTAGAGATCAGAGGTGACATCACTGAGAATGCCTCCTATCCATCACTAGAGATCAGAGGTGACATCACTGAGAATGCCTCCTATCCATCACTAGAGATCAGAGGTGACATCACTGAGAATGCCGCCTATCCATCACTAGAGATCAGCGGTGACATCACTGAGAATGCCGCCTATCCATCACCAGAGATCAGCGGTGACATCACTGAGAATGCCTCCTATCCATCACTAGAGATCAGAGGTGACATCACTGAGAATGCCTCCTATCCATCACTAGAGATCAGAGGTGACATCACTGAGAATGCCTCCTATCCATCACCAGAGATCAGCGGTGACATCACTGAGAATGCCTCCTATCCATCACTAGAGATCAGAGGTGACATCACTGAGAATGCCGCCTATCCATCACCAGAGATCAGCGGTGACATCACTGAGAATGCCGCCTATCCATCACTAGAGATCAGCGGTGACATCACTGAGAATGCCGCCTATCCATCACCAGAGATCAGCGGTGACATCACTGAGAATGCCTCCTATCCATCACTAGAGATCAGAGGTGAGATCACTGAGAATGCCTCCTATCCATCACTAGAGATCAGAGGTGACATCACTGAGAATGCCTCCTATCCATCACTAGAGATCAGAGGTGACATCACTGAGAATGCCTCCTATCCATCACTAGAGATCAGAGGTGACATCACTGAGAATGCTGCCTATCCATCACCAGAGATCAGCGGTGACATCACTGAGAATGCCGCCTATCCATCACTAGAGATCAGAGGTGACATCACTGAGAATGCCGCCTATCCATCACCAGAGATCAGAGGTGACATCACTGAGAATGCCTCCTATCCATCACCAGAGATCAGAGGTGACATCACTGAGAATGCCTCCTATCCATCACTAGAGATCAGCAGTGACATCACTGAGAATGCCTCCTATCCATCACTAGAGATCAGAGGTGACATCACTGAGAATGCCTCCTATCCATCACTAGAGATCAGTGGTGACATCACTGAGAATGCCTCCTATCCATCACTAGAGATCAGCGGTGACATCACTGAGAATGCCGCTTATCCATCACTAGAGATCAGCGGTGACATCACTGAGAATGCCTCCTATCCATCACCAGAGATCAGAGGTGACATCACTGAGAATGCCTCCTATCCATCACTAGAGATCAGAGGTGACATCACTGAGAATGCCCCCTATCCATCACCAGAGATCAGCGGTGACATCACTGAGAATGCCTCCTATCCATCACTAGAGATCAGCGGTGACATCACTGAGAATGCCTCCTATCCATCACTAGAGATCAGAGGTGACATCACTGAGAATGCCTCCTATCCATCACCAGAGATCAGAGGTGACATCACTGAGAATGCCGCCTATCCATCACCAGAGATCAGAGGTGACATCACTGAGAATGCCTCCTATCCATCACCAGAGATCAGAGGTGACATCACTGAGAATGCCTCCTATCCATCACCAGAGATCAGAGGTGACATCACTGAGAATGCCTCCTATCCATCACTAGAGATCAGAGGTGACATCACTGAGAATGCCGCCTATCCATCACTAGAGATCAGCGGTGACATCACTGAGAATGCCGCCTATCCATCACTAGAGATCAGCGGTGACATCACTGAGAATGCCGCCTATCCATCACGAGAGATCAGAGGTGACATCACTGAGAATGCCTCCTATCCATCACGAGAGATCAGAGGTGACATCACTGAGAATGCCGCCTATCCATCACTAGAGATCAGAGGTGACATCACTGAGAATGCCTCCTATCCATCACCAGAGATCAGCGGTGACATCACTGAGAATGCCGCCTATCCATCACTAGAGATCAGAGGTGACATCACTGAGAATGCCTCCTATCCATCACGAGAGATCAGAGGTGACATCACTGAGAATGCCTCCTATCCATCACGAGAGATCAGAGGTGACATCACTGAGAATGCCGCCTATCCATCACGAGAGATCAGAGGTGACATCACTGAGAATGCCTCCTATCCATCACGAGAGATCAGAGGTGACATCACTGAGAATGCCGCCTATCCATCACTAGAGATCAGAGGTGACATCACTGAGAATGCCTCCTATCCATCACTAGAGATCAGAGGTGACATCACTGAGAATGCCTCCTATCCATCACCAGAGATCAGCGGTGACATCACTGAGAATGCCGCCTATCCATCACTAGAGATCAGAGGTGACATCACTGAGAATGCCTCCTATCCATCACTAGAGATCAGCGGTGACATCACTGAGAATGCCGCCTATCCATCACTAGAGATCAGAGGTGACATCACTGAGAATGCCTCCTATCCATCACTAGAGATCAGCGGTGACATCACTGAGAATGCCGCCTATCCATCACTAGAGATCAGAGGTGACATCACTGAGAATGCCTCCTATCCATCACCAGAGATCAGCGGTGACATCACTGAGAATGCCGCCTATCCATCACCAGAGATCAGCGGTGACATCACTGAGAATGCCTCCTATCCATCACTAGAGATCAGAGGTGACATCACTGAGAATGCCTCCTATCCATCACTAGAGATCAGAGGTGACATCACTGAGAATGCCTCCTATCCATCACCAGAGATCAGCGGTGACATCACTGAGAATGCCGCCTATCCATCACTAGAGATCAGAGGTGACATCACTGAGAATGCCTCCTATCCATCACTAGAGATCAGAGGTGACATCACTGAGAATGCCTCCTATCCATCACTAGAGATCAGCGGTGACATCACTGAGAATGCCGTCTATCCATCACCAGAGATCAGCGGTGACATCACTGAGAATGCCGCCTATCCATCACCAGAGATCAGAGGTGACATCACTGAGAATGCCGCCTATCCATCACCAGAGATCAGAGGTGACATCACTGAGAATGCCTCCTATCCATCACCAGAGATCAGCGGTGACATCACTGAGAATGCCTCCTATCCATCACTAGAGATCAGAGGTGACATCACTGAGAATGCCTCCTATCCATCACTAGAGATCAGAGGTGACATCACTGAGAATGCCTCCTATCCATCACTAGAGATCAGAGGTGACATCACTGAGAATGCCTCCTATCCATCACTAGAGATCAGCGGTGACATCACTGAGAATGCCGTCTATCCATCACCAGAGATCAGCGGTGACATCACTGAGAATGCCGCCTATCCATCACCAGAGATCAGAGGTGACATCACTGAGAATGCCGCCTATCCATCACCAGAGATCAGCGGTGACATCACTGAGAATGCCACCTATCCATCACCAGAGATCAGGGGTGACATCACTGAGAATGCCGCCTATCCATCACCAGAGATCAGCGGTGACATCACTGAGAATGCCACCTATCCATCACCAGAGATCAGAGGTGACATCACTGAGAATGCCTCCTATCCATCACCAGAGATCAGCAGTGACATCACTGAGAATGCCGCCTATCCATCACCAGAGATCAGCAGTGACATCACTGAGAATGCCTCCTATCCATCACTAGAGATCAGAGGTGACATCACTGAGAATGCCTCCTATCCATCACCAGAGATCAGCGGTGACATCACTGAGAATGCCTCCTATCCATCACTAGAGATCAGAGGTGACATCACTGAGAATGCCGCCTATCCATCACCAGAGATCAGTGGTGACATCACTGAGAATGCCGCCTATCCATCACCAGAGATCAGCAGTGACATCACTGAGAATGCCGCCTATCCATCACCAGAGATCAGCAGTGACATCACTGAGAATGCCTCCTATCCATCACTAGAGATCAGAGGTGACATCACTGAGAATGCCTCCTATCCATCACTAGAGATCAGAGGTGACATCACTGAGAATGCCGTCTATCCATCACCAGAGATCAGCGGTGACATCACTGAGAATGCCGCCTATCCATCACCAGAGATCAGAGGTGACATCACTGAGAATGCCGCCTATCCATCACCAGAGATCAGCAGTGACATCACTGAGAATGCCGCCTATCCATCACCAGAGATCAGCGGTGACATCACTGAGAATGCCGCCTATCCATCACCAGAGATCAGTGGTGACATCACTGAGAATGCCTCCTATCCATCACTAGAGATCAGCGGTGACATCACTGAGAATGCCACCTATCCATCACTAGAGATCAGCGGTGACATCACTGAGAATGCCGCCTATCCATCACTAGAGATCAGTGGTGACATCACTGAGAATGCCTCCTATCCATCACTAGAGATCAGCGGTGACATCACTGAGAATGCCTCCTATCCATCACCAGAGATCAGAGGTGACATCACTGAGAATGCCTCCTATCCATCACTAGAGATCAGCGGTGACATCACTGAGAATGCCTCCTATCCATCACTAGAGATCAGCGGTGACATCACTGAGAATGCCACCTATCCATCACTAGAGATCAGCGGTGACATCACTGAGAATGCCGCCTATCCATCACTAGAGATCAGTGGTGACATCACTGAGAATGCCTCCTATCCATCACTAGAGATCAGCGGTGACATCACTGAGAATGCCTCCTATCCATCACTAGAGATCAGAGGTGACATCACTGAGAATGCCGCCTATCCATCACCAGAGATCAGCGGTGACATCACTGAGAATGCCGCCTATCCATCACTAGAGATCAGAGGTGACATCACTGAGAATGCCGCCTATCCATCACCAGAGATCAGAGGTGACATCACTGAGAATGCCTCCTATCCATCACTAGAGATCAGCGGTGACATCACTGAGAATGCCTCCTATCCATCACCAGAGATCAGCGGTGACATCACTGAGAATGCCTCCTATCCATCACTAGAGATCAGATGTGACATCACTGAGAATGCCTCCTATCCATCACCAGAGATCAGCGGTGACATCACTGAGAATGCCGCCTATCCATCACTAGAGATCAGAGGTGACATCACTGAGAATGCCGCCTATCCATCACCAGAGATCAGGTGACATCACTGAGAATGCCGCCTATCCATCACTAGAGATCAGAGGTGACATCACTGAGAATGCCGCCTATCCATCACCAGAGATCAGGTGACATCACTGAGAATGCCGCCTATCCATCACTAGAGATCAGCGGTGACATCACTGAGAATGCCTCCTATCCATCACTAGAGATCAGCGGTGACATCACTGAGAATGCCTCCTATCCATCACTAGAGATCAGCGGTGACATCACTGAGAATGCCGCCTATCCATCACTAGAGATCAGAGGTGACATCACTGAGAATGCCTCCTATCCATCACTAGAGATCAGCGGTGACATCACTGAGAATGCCGCCTATCCAACACCAGAGATCAGCGGTGACATCACTGAGAATGCCTCCTATCCATCACCAGAGATCAGAGGTGACATCACTGAGAATGCCGCCTATCCAACACCAGAGATCAGCGGTGACATCACTGAGAATGCCTCCTATCCATCACTAGAGATCAGCGGTGACATCACTGAGAATGCCTCCTATCCATCACTAGAGATCAGCGGTGACATCACTGAGAATGCCTCCTATCCATCACTAGAGATCAGCGGTGACATCACTGAGAATGCCTCCTATCCATCACCAGAGATCAGAGGTGACATCACTGAGAATGCCTCCTATCCATCACTAGAGATCAGAGGTGACATCACTGAGAATGCCTCCTATCCATCATCAGAGATCAGAGGTGACATCACTGAGAATGCCTCCTATCCATCACTAGAGATCAGCGGTGACATCACTGAGAATGCCTCCTATCCATCACTAGAGATCAGCGGTGACATCACTGAGAATGCCTCCTATCCATCACTAGAGATCAGCGGTGACATCACTGAGAATGCCGCCTATCCATCACCAGACATCAGCGGTGACATCACTGAGAATGCCGCCTATCCATCACTAGAGATCAGATGTGACATCACTGAGAATGCCGCCTATCCATCACTAGAGATCAGATGTGACATCACTGAGAATGCCGCCTATCCATCACTAGAGATCAGATGTGACATCACTGAGAATGCCGCCTATCCATCACTAGAGATCAGATGTGACATCACTGAGAATGCCTCCTATCCATCACCAGAGATCAGCGGTGACATCACTGAGAATGCCGCCTATCCATCACCAGAGATCAGCGGTGACATCACTGAGAATGCCGCCTATCCATCACTAGAGATCAGCAGTGACATCACTGAGAATGCCGCCTATCCATCACCAGAGATCAGGTGACATCACTGAGAATGCCGCCTATCCATCACCAGAGATCAGGTGACATCACTGAGAATGCCGCCTATCCATCACCAGAGATCAGTGGTGACATCACTGAGAATGCCGCCTATCCATCACTAGAGATCAGAGGTGACATCACTGAGAATGCCGCCTATCCATCACCAGAGATCAGTGGTGACATCACTGAGAATGCCGCCTATCCAACACTAGAGATCAGAGGTGACATCACTGAGAATGCCGCCTATCCATCACCAGAGATCAGCGGTGACATCACTGAGAATGCCTCCTATCCATCACCAGAGATCAGGTGACATCACTGAGAATGCCGCCTATCCATCACTAGAGATCAGCAGTGACATCACTGAGAATGCCGCCTATCCATCACCAGAGATCAGGTGACATCACTGAGAATGCCGCCTATCCATCACCAGAGATCAGCGGTGACATCACTGAGAATGCCTCCTATCCATCACTAGAGATCAGAGGTGACATCACTGAGAATGCCTCCTATCCATCACCAGAGATCAGCAGTGACATCACTGAGAATGCCGCCTATCCATCACTAGAGATCAGCGGTGACATCACTGAGAATGCCGCCTATCCATCACTAGAGATCAGCAGTGACATCACTGAGAATGCCTCCTATCCATCACCAGAGATCAGCGGTGACATCACTGAGAATGCCGCCTATCCATCACCAGAGATCAGCGGTGACATCACTGAGAATGCCGCCTATCCATCACCAGAGATCAGCGGTGACATCACTGAGAATGCCGCCTATCCATCACCAGAGATCAGCGGTGACATCACTGAGAATGCCGCCTATCCATCACCAGAGATCAGAGGTGACATCACTGAGAATGCCTCCTATCCATCACTAGAGATCAGCAGTGACATCACTGAGAATGCCGCCTATCCATCACCAGAGATCAGAGGTGACATCACTGAGAATGCCTCCTATCCATCACTAGAGATCAGCGGTGACATCACTGAGAATGCCTCCTATCCATCACTAGAGATCAGCAGTGACATCACTGAGAATGCCGCCTATCCATCACTAGAGATCAGGGGTGACATCACTGAGAATGCCTCCTATCCATCACCAGAGATCAGCGGTGACATCACTGAGAATGCCGCCTATCCATCACTAGAGATCAGTGGTGACATCACTGAGAATGCCTCCTATCCATCACTAGAGATCAGAGGTGACATCACTGAGAATGCCGCCTATCCATCACTAGAGATCAGTGGTGACATCACTGAGAATGCCTCCTATCCATCACTAGAGATCAGCGGTGACATCACTGAGAATGCCGCCTATCCATCACTAGAGATCAGAGGTGACATCACTGAGAATGCCTCCTATCCATCACTAGAGATCAGCGGTGACATCACTGAGAATGCCGCCTATCCATCACTAGAGATCAGCGGTGACATCACTGAGAATGCCGCCTATCCATCACTAGAGATCAGCGGTGACATCACTGAGAATGCCGCCTATCCATCACTAGAGATCAGCGGTGACATCACTGAGAATGCCTCCTATCCATCACTAGAGATCAGAGGTGACATCACTGAGAATGCCTCCTATCCATCACCAGAGATCAGCGGTGACATCACTGAGAATGACACCTATCCATCACCAGAGATCAGCGGTGACATCACTGAGAATGACACCTATCCATCACTAGAGATCAGAGGTGACATCACTGAGAATGCCTCCTATCCATCACTAGAGATCAGCGGTGACATCACTGAGAATGCCGCCTATCCATCACTAGAGATCAGCGGTGACATCACTGAGAATGCCGCCTATCCATCACTAGAGATCAGCGGTGACATCACTGAGAATGCCGCCTATCCATCACTAGAGATCAGCAGTGACATCACTGAGAATGCCTCCTATCCATCACTAGAGATCAGAGGTGACATCACTGAGAATGCCGCCTATCCATCACTAGAGATCAGCAGTGACATCACTGAGAATGCCTCCTATCCATCACTAGAGATCAGAGGTGACATCACTGAGAATGCCTCCTATCCATCACTAGAGACCAGCGGTGACATCACTGAGAATGCCTCCTATCCATCACCAGAGATCAGCGGTGACATCACTGAGAATGCCGCCTATCTATCACCAGAGATCAGCGGTGACATCACTGAGAATGCCACCTATCCATCACCAGAGATCAGAGGTGACATCACTGAGAATGCCTCCTATCCATCACCAGAGATCAGCGGTGACATCACTGAGAATGCCGCCTATCCATCACCAGAGATCAGCGGTGACATCACTGAGAATGCCGCCTATCCATCACTAGAGATCAGAGGTGACATCACTGAGAATGCCGCCTATCCATCACCAGAGATCAGCGGTGACATCACTGAGAATGCCTCCTATCCATCACCAGAGATCAGCGGTGACATCACTGAGAATGCCGCCTATCCATCACCAGAGATCAGAGGTGACATCACTGAGAATGCCGCCTATCCATCACCAGAGATCAGCGGTGACATCACTGAGAATGCCGCCTATCCATCACCAGAGATCAGCGGTGACATCACTGAGAATGCCACCTATCCATCACCAGAGATCAGCGGTGACATCACTGAGAATGCCGCCTATCCATCACCAGAGATCAGCGGTGACATCACTGAGAATGCCGCCTATCCATCACCAGAGATCAGCGGTGACATCACTGAGAATGCCGCCTATCCATCACCAGAGATCAGCGGTGACATCACTGAGAATGCCTCCTATCCATCACTAGAGATCAGCAGTGACATCACTGAGAGTGCCACCTATCCATCACCAGAGATCAGAGGTGACATCACTGAGAATGCCTCCTATCCATCACCAGAGATCAGCGGTGACATCACTGAGAATGCCACCTATCCATCACCAGAGATCAGCGGTGACATCACTGAGAATGCTGCCTATCCATCACTAGAGATCAGAGGTGACATCACTGAGAATGCCTCCTATCCATCACCAGAGATCAGAGGTGACATCACTGAGAATGCCTCCTATCCATCACCAGAGATCAGCGGTGACATCACTGAGAATGCCACCTATCCATCACCAGAGATCAGAGGTGACATCACTGAGAATGCCTCCTATCCATCACCAGAGATCAGCGGTGACATCACTGAGAGTGCCGCCTATCCATCACCAGAGATCAGAGGTGACATCACTGAGAATGCCTCCTATCCATCACTAGAGATCAGCGGTGACATCACTGAGAATGCCACCTATCCATCACCAGAGATCAGAGGTGACATCACTGAGAATGCCGCCTATCCATCACTAGAGATCAGCGGTGACATCACTGAGAATGCCGCCTATCCATCACTAGAGATCAGCGGTGACATCACTGAGAATGCCGCCTATCCATCACTAGAGATCAGCGGTGACATCACTGAGAATGCCGCCTATCCATCACCAGAGATCAGCGGTGACATCACTGAGAATGCCGCCTATCCATCACTAGAGATCAGCGGTGACATCACTGAGAATGCCGCCTATCCATCACCAGAGATCAGCGGTGACATCACTGAGAATGCCGCCTATCCATCACTAGAGATCAGAGGTGACATCACTGAGAATGCCGCCTATCCATCACCAGAGATCAGCGGTGACATCACTGAGAATGCCTCCTATCCATCACCAGAGATCAGCGGTGACATCACTGAGAATGCCTCCTATCCATCACTAGAGATCAGCGGTGACATCACTGAGAATGCCGCCTATCAATCACTAGAGATCAGCGGTGACATCACTGAGAATGCCTCCTATCCATCACCAGAGATCAGCGGTGACATCACTGAGAATGCCGCCTATCCATCACCAGAGATCAGAGGTGACATCACTGAGAATGCCACCTATCCATCACCAGAGATCAGCGGTGACATCACTGAGAATGCCGCCTATCCATCACCAGAGATCAGCGGTGACATCACTGAGAATGCCGCCTATGCATCACCAGAGATCAGCGGTGACATCACTGAGAATGCCTCCTATCCATCACTAGAGATCAGAGGTGACATCACTGAGAATGCCGCCTATCCATCACCAGAGATCAGCGGTGACATCACTGAGAATGCCTCCTATCCATCACTAGAGATCAGAGGTGACATCACTGAGAATGCCGCCTATCCATCACCAGAGATCAGCGGTGACATCACTGAGAATGCCGCCTATCCATCACTAGAGATCAGCGGTGACATCACTGAGAATGCCTCCTATCCATCACTAGAGATCAGCGGTGACATCACTGAGAATGCCGCCTATCCATCACTAGAGATCAGCGGTGACATCACTGAGAATGCCGCCTATCCATCACCAGAGATCAGCGGTGACATCACTGAGAATGCCGCCTATCCATCACTAGAGATCAGAGGTGACATCACTGAGAATGCCGCCTATCCATCACCAGAGATCAGCGGTGACATCACTGAGAATGCCGCCTATCCATCACCAGAGATCAGAGGTGACATCACTGAGAATGCCGCCTATCCATCACCAGAGATCAGCGAAGACATCACTGAGAATGCCGCCTATCCATCACTAGAGATCAGCGGTGACATCACTGAGAATGCCGCCTATCCATCACTAGAGATCAGCGGTGACATCACTGAGAATGCCGCCTATCCATCACTAGAGATCAGCGGTGACATCACTGAGAATGCCGCCTATCCATCACCAGAGATCAGCGGTGACATCACTGAGAATGCCGCCTATCCATCACTAGAGATCAGAGGTGACATCACTGAGAATGCCGCCTATCCATCACCAGAGATCAGCGGTGACATCACTGAGAATGCCTCCTATCCATCACCAGAGATCAGCGGTGACATCACTGAGAATGCCTCCTATCCATCACTAGAGATCAGCGGTGACATCACTGAGAATGCCGCCTATCAATCACTAGAGATCAGCGGTGACATCACTGAGAATGCCTCCTATCCATCACCAGAGATCAGCGGTGACATCACTGAGAATGCCGCCTATCCATCACCAGAGATCAGAGGTGACATCACTGAGAATGCCACCTATCCATCACCAGAGATCAGCGGTGACATCACTGAGAATGCCGCCTATCCATCACCAGAGATCAGCGGTGACATCACTGAGAATGCCGCCTATGCATCACCAGAGATCAGCGGTGACATCACTGAGAATGCCTCCTATCCATCACTAGAGATCAGAGGTGACATCACTGAGAATGCCGCCTATCCATCACCAGAGATCAGCGGTGACATCACTGAGAATGCCGCCTATCCATCACTAGAGATCAGCGGTGACATCACTGAGAATGCCTCCTATCCATCACTAGAGATCAGCGGTGACATCACTGAGAATGCCGCCTATCCATCACTAGAGATCAGCGGTGACATCACTGAGAATGCCGCCTATCCATCACCAGAGATCAGCGGTGACATCACTGAGAATGCCGCCTATCCATCACTAGAGATCAGAGGTGACATCACTGAGAATGCCGCCTATCCATCACCAGAGATCAGCGGTGACATCACTGAGAATGCCGCCTATCCATCACCAGAGATCAGAGGTGACATCACTGAGAATGCCTCCTATCCATCACCAGAGATCAGAGGTGACATCACTGAGAATGCCTCCTATCCATCACTAGAGATCAGAGGTGACATCACTGAGAATGCCGCCTATCCATCACCAGAGATCAGCGAAGACATCACTGAGAATGCCGCCTATCCATCACTAGAGATCAGCGGTGACATCACTGAGAATGCCTCCTATCCATCACTAGAGATCAGAGGTGACATCACTGAGAATGCCGCCTATCCATCACCAGAGATCAGCGAAGACATCACTGAGAATGCCTCCTATCCATCACCAGAGATCAGCGAAGACATCACTGAGAATGCCTCCTATCCATCACCAGAGATCAGCGAAGACATCACTGAGAATGCCGCCTATCCATCACTAGAGATCAGAGGTGACATCACTGAGAATGCCGCCTATCCATCACTAGAGATCAGCGGTGACATCACTGAGAATGCCGCCTATCCATCACCAGAGATCAGCGGTGACATCACTGAGAATGCCTCCTATCCATCACCAGAGATCAGCGAAGACATCACTGAGAATGCCGCCTATCCATCACCAGAGATCAGAGGTGACATCACTGAGAATGCCTCCTATCCATCACCAGAGATCAGCGAAGACATCACTGAGAATGCCGCCTATCCATCACCAGAGATCAGAGGTGACATCACTGAGAATGCCTCCTATCCATCACCAGAGATCAGCGGTGACATCACTGAGAATGCCGCCTATCCATCACTAGAGATCAGCGGTGACATCACTGAGAATGCCGCCTATCCATCACCAGAGATCAGCGAAGACATCACTGAGAATGCCGCCTATCCATCACTAGAGATCAGAGGTGACATCACTGAGAATGCCGCCTATCCATCACCAGAGATCAGCGGTGACATCACTGAGAATGCCGCCTATCCATCACCAGAGATCAGCGGTGACATCACTGAGAATGCCTCCTACCATTACCAGAGATCAGCGAAGACATCACTGAGAATGCCGCCTATCCATCACCAGAGATCAGCGGTGACATCACTGAGAATGCCTCCTATCCATCACCAGAGATCAGCGGTGACATCACTGAGAATGCCGCCTATCCATCACCAGAGATCAGCGGTGACATCACTGAGAATGCCTCCTATCCATCACCAGAGATCAGCGGTGACATCACTGAGAATGCCGCCTATCCATCACCAGAGATCAGCGGTGACATCACTGAGAATGCCGCCTATCCATCACCAGAGATCAGCGGTGACATCACTGAGAATGCCTCCTATCCATCACTAGAGATCAGCGGTGACATCACTGAGAATGCCTCCTATCCATCACCAGAGATCAGCGAAGACATCACTGAGAATGCCGCCTATCCATCACCAGAGATCAGCGAAGACATCACTGAGAATGCCGCCTATCCATCACTAGAGATCAGCGGTGACATCACTGAGAATGCCGCCTATCCATCACCAGAGATCAGCGAAGACATCACTGAGAATGCCGCCTATCCATCACTAGAGATCAGAGGTGACATCACTGAGAATGCCGCCTATCCATCACCAGAGATCAGCGGTGACATCACTGAGAATGCCGCCTATCCATCACCAGAGATCAGCGGTGACATCACTGAGAATGCCGCCTATCCATCACTAGAGATCAGAGGTGACATCACTGAGAATGCCGCCTATCCATCACCAGAGATCAGCGGTGACATCACTGAGAATGCCGCCTATCCATCACCAGAGATCAGAGGTGACATCACTGAGAATGCCGCCTATCCATCACCAGAGATCAGCGAAGACATCACTGAGAATGCCGCCTATCCATCACTAGAGATCAGCGGTGACATCACTGAGAATGCCGCCTATCCATCACCAGAGATCAGCGGTGACATCACTGAGAATGCCTCCTATCCATCACCAGAGATCAGCGAAGACATCACTGAGAATGCCGCCTATCCATCACTAGAGATCAGCGGTGACATCACTGAGAATGCCTCCTATCCATCACTAGAGATCAGCAGTGACATCACTGAGAATGCCGCCTATCTATCACCAGAGATCAGCGAAGACATCACTGAGAATGCCGCCTATCCATCACCAGAGATCAGCGAAGACATCACTGAGAATGCCGCCTATCCATCACCAGAGATCAGCGGTGACATCACTGAGAATGCCTCCTACCATCACCAGAGATCAGCGGTGACATCACTGAGAATGCCGCCTATCCATCACCAGAGATCAGCGAAGACATCACTGAGAATGCCGCCTATCCATCACCAGAGATCAGCGGTGACATCACTGAGAATGCCTCCTATCCATCACCAGAGATCAGCGGTGACATCACTGAGAATGCCGCCTATCCATCACCAGAGATCAGCGGTGACATCACTGAGAATGCCTCCTATCCATCACCAGAGATCAGCGGTGACATCACTGAGAATGCCGCCTATCCATCACCAGAGATCAGCGGTGACATCACTGAGAATGCCTCCTATCCATCACCAGAGATCAGCGGTGACATCACTGAGAATGCCTCCTATCCATCACCAGAGATCAGCGGTGACATCACTGAGAATGCCGCCTATCCATTACCAGAGATCAGCGGTGACATCACTGAGAATGCCGCCTATCCATCACCAGAGATCAGCGGTTACATCACTGAGAATGCCTCCTATCCATCACTAGAGATCAGCGAAGACATCACTGAGAATGCCGCCTATCCATCACCAGAGATCAGCGGTGACATCACTGAGAATGCCGCCTATCCATCACCAGAGATCAGCGGTGACATCACTGAGAATGCCGCCTATCCATCACTAGAGATCAGCGGTGACATCACTGAGAATGCCTCCTATCCATCACCAGAGATCAGCAGTGACATCACTGAGAATGCCGCTTATCCATCACCAGAGATCAGCCGTGACATCACTGAGAATGCCGCTTATCCATCACCAGAGATCAGCGGTGACATCACTGAGAATGCCGCCTATCCATCACTAGAGATCAGCGGTGACATCACTGAGAATTCCTCCTATCCATCACCAGAGATCAGCGAAGACATCACTGAGAATGCCTCCTATCCATCACCAGAGATCAGAGGTGACATCACTGAGAATGCCGCCTATCCATCACTAGAGATCAGAGGTGACATCACTGAGAATGCCGCCTATCCATCACTAGAGATCAGCGGTGACATCACTGAGAATGCCGCCTATCCATCACCAGAGATCAGCGGTGACATCACTGAGAATGCCTCCTATCCATCACTAGAGATCAGTGGTGACATCACTGAGAATGCCGCCTATCCATCACTAGAGATCAGCGGTGACATCACTGAGAATGCCGCCTATCCATCACCAGAGATCAGAGGTGACATCACTGAGAATGCCGCCTATCCATCACCAGAGATCAGCGGTGACATCACTGAGAATGCCGCCTATCCATCACTAGAGATCAGAGGTGACATCACTGAGAATGCCGCCTATCAATCACTAGAGATCAGCGGTGACATCACTGAGAATGCCGCCTATCCATCACCAGAGATCAGAGGTGACATCACTGAGAATGCCTCCTATCCATCACCAGAGATCAGCAGTGATATCACTGAGAATGCCGCCTATCCATCACCAGAGATCAGCGGTGACATCACTGAGAATGCCTCCTATCCATCACCAGAGATCAGCGGTGACATCACTGAGAATGCCGCCTATCCATCACCAGAGATCAGCGGTGACATCACTGAGAATGCCTCCTATCCATCACCAGAGATCAGCGGTGACATCACTGAGAATGCCTCCTATCCATCACTAGAGATCAGAGGTGACATCACTGAGAATGCCACCTATCCATCACTAGAGATCAGTGGTGACATCACTGAGAATGCCTCCTATCCATCACTAGAGATCAGCGGTGACATCACTGAGAATGCCGCCTATCCATCACTAGAGATCAGCGGTGACATCACTGAGAATGCCGCCTATCCATCACTAGAGATCAGCGGTGACATCACTGAGAATGCCGCCTATCCATCACCAGAGATCAGAGGTGACATCACTGAGAATGCCTCCTATCCATCACCAGAGATCAGCGGTGACATCACTGAGAATGCCGCCTATCCATCACCAGAGATCAGCGGTGACATCACTGAGAATGCCTCCTATCCATCACCAGAGATCAGCGGTGACATCACTGAGAATGCCGCCTATCCATCACCAGAGATCAGAGGTGACATCACTGAGAATGCCGCCTATCCATCACCAGAGATCAGCGGTGACATCACTGAGAATGCCTCCTATCCATCACCAGAGATCAGCGGTGACATCACTGAGAATGCCGCCTATCCATTACCAGAGATCAGCGGTGACATCACTGAGAATGCCGCCTATCCATCACCAGAGATCAGCGGTTACATCACTGAGAATGCCTCCTATCCATCACTAGAGATCAGCGAAGACATCACTGAGAATGCCGCCTATCCATCACCAGAGATCAGCGGTGACATCACTGAGAATGCCGCCTATCCATCACCAGAGATCAGCGGTGACATCACTGAGAATGCCGCCTATCCATCACTAGAGATCAGCGGTGACATCACTGAGAATGCCTCCTATCCATCACCAGAGATCAGCAGTGACATCACTGAGAATGCCGCTTATCCATCACCAGAGATCAGCCGTGACATCACTGAGAATGCCGCTTATCCATCACCAGAGATCAGCGGTGACATCACTGAGAATGCCGCCTATCCATCACTAGAGATCAGCGGTGACATCACTGAGAATGCCTCCTATCCATCACCAGAGATCAGAGGTGACATCACTGAGAATGCCGCCTATCCATCACTAGAGATCAGAGGTGACATCACTGAGAATGCCGCCTATCCATCACTAGAGATCAGCGGTGACATCACTGAGAATGCCGCCTATCCATCACCAGAGATCAGCGGTGACATCACTGAGAATGCCTCCTATCCATCACTAGAGATCAGTGGTGACATCACTGAGAATGCCGCCTATCCATCACTAGAGATCAGCGGTGACATCACTGAGAATGCCGCCTATCCATCACCAGAGATCAGAGGTGACATCACTGAGAATGCCGCCTATCCATCACCAGAGATCAGCGGTGACATCACTGAGAATGCCGCCTATCCATCACTAGAGATCAGAGGTGACATCACTGAGAATGCCGCCTATCAATCACTAGAGATCAGCGGTGACATCACTGAGAATGCCGCCTATCCATCACCAGAGATCAGGGTGACATCACTGAGAATGCCTCCTATCCATCACCAGAGATCAGGGTGACATCACTGAGAATGCCTCCTATCCATCACCAGAGATCAGGGTGACATCACTGAGAATGCCTCCTATCCATCACAAGAGATCAGCGGTGACATCACTGAGAATGCCGCCTATCAATCACCAGAGATCAGCGGTGACATCACTGAGAATGCCGCCTATCCATCACCAGAGATCAAAGGTGACATCACTGAGAATGCCTCCTATCCATCACTAGAGATCAGAGGTGACATCACTGAGAATGCCGCCTATCCATCACCAGAGATCAGCGGTGACATCACTGAGAATGCCGCCTATCCATCACCAGAGATCAGCAGTGACATCACTGAGAATGCCGCCTATCCATCACAAGAGATCAGCGGTGACATCACTGAGAATGCCGCCTATCAATCACCAGAGATCAGCGGTGACATCACTGAGAATGCCTCCTATCCATCACCAGAGATCAGGGTGACATCACTGAGAATGCCTCCTATCCATCACTAGAGATCAGCGGTGACATCACTGAGAATGCCGCCTATCCATCACCAGAGATCAGAGGTGACATCACTGAGAATGCCTCCTATCCATCACCAGAGATCAGGGTGACATCACTGAGAATGCCTCCTATCCATCACCAGAGATCAGGGTGACATCACTGAGAATGCCTCCTATCCATCACCAGAGATCAGGGTGACATCACTGAGAATGCCGCCTATCCATCACCAGAGATCAGAGGTGACATCACTGAGAATGCCTCCTATCCATCACAAGAGATCAGCGGTGACATCACTGAGAATGCCGCCTATCCATCACTAGAGATCAGCGGTGACATCACTGAGAATGCCGCCTATCCATCACCAGAGATCAGAGGTGACATCACTGAGAATGCCGCCTATCAATCACCAGAGATCAGCGGTGACATCACTGAGAATGCCGCCTATCCATCACCAGAGATCAGAGGTGACATCACTGAGAATGCCTCCTATCCATCACTAGAGATCAGTGGTGACATCACTGAGAATGCCTCCTATCCATCACCAGAGATCAGAGGTGACATCACTGAGAATGCCGCCTATCCATCACCAGAGATCAGGGTGACATCACTGAGAATGCCTCCTATCCATCACCAGAGATCAGGGTGACATCACTGAGAATGCCTCCTATCCATCACCAGAGATCAGGGTGACATCACTGAGAATGCCTCCTATCCATCACTAGAGATCAGCGGTGACATCACTGAGAATGCCTCCTATCCATCACCAGAGATCAGAGGTGACATCACTGAGAATGCCTCCTATCCATCACAAGAGATCAGCGGTGACATCACTGAGAATGCCGCCTATCAATCACCAGAGATCAGCGGTGACATCACTGAGAATGCCGCCTATCCATCACCAGAGATCAGAGGTGACATCACTGAGAATGCCTCCTATCCATCACTAGAGATCAGAGGTGACATCACTGAGAATGCCGCCTATCCATCACCAGAGATCAGCGGTGACATCACTGAGAATGCCGCCTATCCATCACCAGAGATCAGCAGTGACATCACTGAGAATGCCGCCTATCCATCACAAGAGATCAGCGGTGACATCACTGAGAATGCCGCCTATCAATCACCAGAGATCAGCGGTGACATCACTGAGAATGCCTCCTATCCATCACCAGAGATCAGGGTGACATCACTGAGAATGCCTCCTATCCATCACTA
This sequence comes from Phyllobates terribilis, assembly GCF_046119375.1. Classification (NCBI taxonomy): domain Eukaryota; kingdom Metazoa; phylum Chordata; class Amphibia; order Anura; family Dendrobatidae; genus Phyllobates; species Phyllobates terribilis. The sequence continues at coordinate 70,443 of NW_027364715.1, forward strand.
GAGATCAGCGGTGACATCACTGAGAATGCCGCCTATCCATCACCAGAGATCAGAGGTGACATCACTGAGAATGCCTCCTATCCATCACCAGAGATCAGGGTGACATCACTGAGAATGCCTCCTATCCATCACTAGAGATCAGCGGTGACATCACTGAGAATGCCTCCTATCCATCACCAGAGATCAGAGGTGACATCACTGAGAATGCCGCCTATCCATCACCAGAGATCAGGGTGACATCACTGAGAATGCCTCCTATCCATCACCAGAGATCAGGGTGACATCACTGAGAATGCCTCCTATCCATCACCAGAGATCAGAGGTGACATCACTGAGAATGCCTCCTATCCATCACAAGAGATCAGCGGTGACATCACTGAGAATGCCGCATATCCATCACCAGAGATCAGCGGTGACATCACTGAGAATGCCTCCTATCCATCACTAGAGATCAGAGGTGACATCACTGAGAATGCCGCCTATCCATCACCAGAGATCAGAGGTGACATCACTGAGAATGCCTCCTATCCATCACTAGAGATCAGTGGTGACATCACTGAGAATGCCTCCTATCCATCACTAGAGATCAGAGGTGACATCACTGAGAATGCCTCCTATCCATCACTAGAGATCAGAGGTGACATCACTGAGAATGCCGCCTATCCATCACCAGAGATCAGCAGTGACATCACTGAGAATGCCGCCTATCCATCACCAGAGATCAGAGGTGACATCACTGAGAATGCCTCCTATCCATCACTAGAGATCAGCAGTGACATCACTGAGAATGCCGCCTATCCATCACCAGAGATCAGAGGTGACATCACTGAGAATGCCGCCTATCCATCACCAGAGATCAGAGGTGACATCACTGAGAATGCCGCCTATCCATCACCAGAGATCAGAGGTGACATCACTGAGAATGCCTCCTATCCATCACCAGAGATCAGCGGTGACATCACTGAGAATGCCTCCTATCCATCACTAGAGATCAGCGGTGACATCACTGAGAATGCCGCCTATCCATCACTAGAGATCAGAGGTGACATCACTGAGAATGCCTCCTATCCATCACTAGAGATCAGCGGTGACATCACTGAGAATGCCTCCTATCCATCACTAGAGATCAGAGGTGACATCACTGAGAATGCCTCCTATCCATCACTAGAGATCAGAGGTGACATCACTGAGAATGCCTCCTATCCATCACTAGAGATCAGAGGTGACATCACTGAGAATGCCTCCTATCCATCACTAGAGATCAGAGGTGACATCACTGAGAATGCCTCCTATCCATCACTAGAGATCAGAGGTGACATCACTGAGAATGCCGCCTATCCATCACCAGAGATCAGAGGTGACATCACTGAGAATGCCTCCTATCCATCACCAGAGATCAGCGGTGACATCACTGAGAATGCCTCCTATCCATCACTAGAGATCAGCGGTGACATCACTGAGAATGCCTCCTATCCATCACTAGAGATCAGCGGTGACATCACTGAGAATGCCTCCTATCCATCACTAGAGATCAGAGGTGACATCACTGAGAATGTCGCCTATCCATCACCAGAGATCAGAGGTGACATCACTGAGAATGCCTCCTATCCATCACCAGAGATCAGCGGTGACATCACTGAGAATGCCGCCTATCCATCACCAGAGATCAGCGGTGACATCACTGAGAATGCCTCCTATCCATCACTAGAGATCAGAGGTGACATCACTGAGAATGCCTCCTATCCATCACTAGAGATCAGAGGTGACATCACTGAGAATGCCGCCTATCCATCACTAGAGATCAGCGGTGACATCACTGAGAATGCCGCCTATCCATCACCAGAGATCAGAGGTGACATCACTGAGAATGCCGCCTATCCATCACCAGAGATCAGAGGTGACATCAGTGAGAATGCCGCCTATCCATCACCAGAGATCAGCGGTGACATCACTGAGAATGCCTCCTATCCATCACTAGAGATCAGGGGTGACATCACTGAGAATGCCGCCTATCCATCACCAGAGACCAGCGGTGACATCACTGAGAATGCCTCCTATCCATCACCAGAGATCAGCGGTGACATCACTGAGAATGCCGCCTATCCATCACTAGAGATCAGCGGTGACATCACTGAGAATGCCGCCTATCCATCACCAGAGATCAGCGGTGACATCACTGAGAATGCCTCCTATCCATCACCAGAGATCAGCGGTGACATCACTGAGAATGCCTCCTATCCATCACCAGAGATCAGCGGTGACATCACTGAGAATGCCGCCTATCCATCACCAGAGACCAGCGGTGACATCACTGAGAATGCCTCCTATCCATCACCAGAGATCAGCGGTGACATCACTGAGAATGCCGCCTATCCATCACCAGAGATCAGCGGTGACATCACTGAGAATGCCGCCTATCCATCACCAGAGATCAGCGGTGACATCACTGAGAATGCCGCCTATCCATCACCAGAGATCAGCGGTGACATCACTGAGAATGCCTCCTATCCATCACCAGAGATCAGAGGTGACATCACTGAGAATGCCGCCTATCCATCACTAGAGATCAGAGGTGACATCACTGAGAATGCCGCCTATCCATCACCAGAGATCAGCGGTGACATCACTGAGAATGCCGCCTATCCATCACCAGAGACCAGCGGTGACATCACTGAGAATGCCTCCTATCCATCACCAGAGATCAGCGGTGACATCACTGAGAATGCCTCCTATCCATCACTAGAGATCAGCGGTGACATCACTGAGAATGCCACCTATCCATCACCAGAGATCAGCGGTGACATCACTGAGAATGCCTCCTATCCATCACTAGAGATCAGCGGTGACATCACTGAGAATGCCTCCTATCCATCACCAGAGATCAGCGGTGACATCACTGAGAATGCCTCCTATCCATCACTAGAGATCAGCGGTGACATCACTGAGAATGCCACCTATCCATCACCAGAGACCAGCGGTGACATCACTGAGAATGCCTCCTATCCATCACTAGAGATCAGCGGTGACATCACTGAGAATGCCGCCTATCCATCACCAGAGATCAGCGGTGACATCACTGAGAATGCCTCCTATCCATCACCAGAGATCAGAGGTGACATCACTGAGAATGCCGCCTATCCATCACTAGAGATCAGCGGTGACATCACTGAGAATGCCTCCTATCCATCACTAGAGATCAGCGGTGACATCACTGAGAATGCCGCCTATCCATCACTAGAGATCAGCGGTGACATCACTGAGAATGCCTCCTATCCATCATCAGAGATCAGCGGTGACATCACTGAGAATGCCGCCTATCCATCACTAGAGATCAGCGGTGACATCACTGAGAATGCCTCCTATCCATCATCAGAGATCAGCGGTGACATCACTGAGAATGCCTCCTATCCATCACTAGAGATCAGCGGTGACATCACTGAGAATGCCTCCTATCCATCACCAGAGATCAGCGGTGACATCACTGAGAATGCCTCCTATCCATCATCAGAGATCAGCGGTGACATCACTGAGAATGCCGCCTATCCATCACTAGAGATCAGCGGTGACATCACTGAGAATGTCGCCTATCCCTCACCAGAGATCAGAGGTGACATCACTGAGAATGCCTCCTATCCATCACCAGAGATCAGCGGTGACATCACTGAGAATGCCGCTTATCCATCACCAGAGATCAGCGGTGACATCACTGAGAATGCCGCCTATCCATCACTAGAGATCAGAGGTGACATCACTGAGAATGCCGCCTATCCATCACCAGAGATCAGCGGTGACATCACTGAGAATGCCGCCTATCCATCACCAGAGATCAGCGGTGACATCACTGAGAATGCCGCCTATCCATCACTAGAGATCAGAGGTGACATCACTGAGAATGCCCCCTTTCCATCACCAGAGATCAGCGGTGACATCACTGAGAATGCCGCCTATCCATCACCAGAGATCAGCGGTGACATCACTGAGAATGCCTCCTATCCATCACCAGAGATCAGCGGTGACATCACTGAGAATGCCGCCTATCCATCACCAGAGATCAGCGGTGACATCACTGAGAATGCCTCCTATCCATCACTAGAGATCAGCGGTGACATCACTGAGAATGCCGCCTATCCATCACCAGAGATCAGCGGTGACATCACTGAGAATGCCGCCTATCCATCACTAGAGATCAGCGGTGACATCACTGAGAATGCCGCCTATCCATCACCAGAGATCAGCGGTGACATCACTGAGAATGCTGCCTATCCATCACCAGAGATCAGCGGTGACATCACTGAGAACGCCGCCTATCCATCACCAGAGATCAGCGGTGACATCACTGAGAATGCCTCCTATCCATCACTAGAGATCAGCGGTGACATCACTGAGAATGCCGCCTATCCATCACCAGAGATCAGCGGTGACATCACTGAGAATGCCTCCTATCCATCACTAGAGATCAGAGGTGACATCACTGAGAATGCCGCCTATCCATCACCAGAGATCAGCGGTGACATCACTGAGAATGCCGCCTATCCATCACTAGAGATCAGCGGTGACATCACTGAGAATGCCGCCTATCCATCACCAGAGATCAGCGGTGACATCACTGAGAATGCCTCCTATCCATCACCAGAGATCAGCGGTGACATCACTGAGAATGCCGCCTATCCATCACCAGAGATCAGCGGTGACATCACTGAGAATGCCTCCTATCCATCACTAGAGATCAGCGGTGACATCACTGAGAATGCCGCCTATCCATCACCAGAGATCAGCGGTGACATCACTGAGAATGCCGCCTATCCATCACTAGAGATCAGCGGTGACATCACTGAGAATGCCGCCTCCTCATCACCAGAGATCAGCGGTGACATCACTGAGAATGCCGCCTATCCATCACCAGAGATCAGCGGTGACATCACTGAGAACGCCGCTTATCCATCACCAGAGATCAGCGGTGACATCACTGAGAATGCCGCCTCCTCATCACCAGAGATCAGCGGTGACATAACTGAGAATGCCGCCTATCCATCACCAGAGATCAGCGGTGACATCACTGAGAATGCCGCCTATCCATCACCAGAGATCAGCGGTGACATCACTGAGAATGCCGCCTATCCATCACCAGAGATCAGCGGTGACATCACTGAGAATGCCTCCTATCCATCACTAGAGATCAGCGGTGACATCACTGAGAATGCCGCCTCCTCATCACCAGAGATCAGCGGTGACATAACTGAGAATGCCGCCTATCCATCACCAGAGACCAGCGGTGACATCACTGAGAATGCCTCCTATCCATCACCAGAGATCAGCGGTGACATCACTGAGAATGCCGCCTATCCATCACCAGAGATCAGCGGTGACATCACTGAGAATGCCGCCTATCCATCACCAGAGATCAGCGGTGACATCACTGAGAATGCCTCCTATCCATCACCAGAGATCAGAGGTGACATCACTGAGAATGCCTCCTATCCATCACCAGAGATCAGAGGTGACATCACTGAGAATGCCTCCTATCCATCACCAGAGATCAGAGGTGACATCACTGAGAATGCCTCCTATCCATCACCAGAGATCAGCGGTGACATCACTGAGAATGCCGCCTATCCATCACCAGAGATCAGCGGTGACATCACTGAGAATGCCGCCTATCCATCACCAGAGATCAGCGGTGACATCACGGAGAATGCCTCCTATCCATCACCAGAGATCAGAGGTGACATCACTGAGAATGCCTCCTATCCATCACCAGAGATCAGCGGTGACATCACTGAGAATGCCTCCTATCCATCATCAGAGATCAGCGGTGACATCACTGAGAATGCCTCCTATCCATCATCAGAGATCAGCGGTGACATCACTGAGAATGCCGCCTATCCATCACCAGAGATCAGCGGTGACATCACTGAGAATGCCGCCTATCCATCACCAGAGATCAGCGGTGATATCACTGAGAATGCCGCCTATCCATCACTAGAGATCAGCGGTGACATCACTGAGAATGCCGCCTATCCATCACTAGAGATCAGCGGTGACATCACTGAGAATGCCGCCTATCCATCATCAGAGATCAGCGGTGACATCACTGAGAATGCCTCCTATCCATCATCAGAGATCAGCGGTGACATCACTGAGAATGCCGCCTATCCATCACCAGAGATCAGCGTTGACATCACTGAGAATGTCGCCTATCCATCACCAGAGATCAGCGGTGACATCACTGAGAATGCCTCCTATCCATCAATAGAGATCAGCGGTGACATCACTGAGAATGCCTCCTATCCATCACCAGAGATCAGCGGTGACATCACTGAGAATGCCGCTTATCCATCACCAGAGATCAGCGGTGACATCACTGAGAATGCCGCCTATCCATCACCAGAGATCAGCGGTGACATCACTGAGAATGCCGCCTATCCATCACTAGAGATCAGAGGTGACATCACTGAGAATGCCGCCTATCCATCACCAGAGATCAGCGGTGACATCACTGAGAATGCCGCCTATCCATCACTAGAGATCAGAGGTGACATCACTGAGAATGCCCCCTTTCCATCACCAGAGATCAGCGGTGACATCACTGAGAATGCCGCCTATCCATCACCAGAGATCAGCGGTGACATCACTGAGAATGCCTCCTATCCATCACCAGAGATCAGCGGTGACATCACTGAGAATGCCGCCTATCCATCACCAGAGATCAGCGGTGACATCACTGAGAATGCCTCCTATCCATCACTAGAGATCAGCGGTGACATCACTGAGAATGCCGCCTATCCATCACCGGAGATCAGCGGTGACATCACTGAGAATGCCGCCTATCCATCACTAGAGATCAGCGGTGACATCACTGAGAATGCCGCCTATCCATCACCAGAGATCAGCAGTGACATCACTGAGAATGCTGCCTATCCATCACCAGAGATCAGCGGTGACATCACTGAGAATGCCGCCTCCTCATCACCAGAGATCAGCGGTGACATCACTGAGAATGCCGCCTATCCATCACCAGAGATCAGCGGTGACATCACTGAGAACGCCGCTTATCCATCACCAGAGATCAGCGGTGACATCACTGAGAATGCCGCCTCCTCATCACCAGAGATCAGCGGTGACATAACTGAGAATGCCGCCTATCCATCACCAGAGATCAGCGGTGACATCACTGAGAATGCCGCCTATCCATCACCAGAGATCAGCGGTGACATCAATGAGAATGCCTCCTATCCATCACCAGAGATCAGCGATGACATCACTGAGAATGCCTCCTATCCATCACTAGAGATCAGCGGTGACATCACTGAGAATGCCGCCTATCCATCACCAGAGATCAGCAGTGACATCACTGAGAATGCCGCCTATCCATCACCAGAGATCAGCGGTGACATCACTGAGAATGCCGCCTATCCATCACCAGAGATCAGCAGTGACATCACTGAGAATGCCTCCTATCCATCACCAGAGATCAGCGGTGACATCACTGAGAATGCCGCCTATCCATCACCAGAGATCAGCGGTGACATCACTGAGAATGCCGCCTATCCATCACCAGAGATCAGCAGTGACATCACTGAGAATGCCGCCGATCCATCACCAGAGATCAGCGGTGACATCACTGAGAATGCCGCCTATCCATCACCAGAGATCAGCGGTGACATCACTGAGAATGCCGCCTATCCATCACCAGAGATCAGAGGTGACATCACTGAGAATGCCTCCTATCCATCACTAGAGATCAGCGGTGACATCACTGAGAATGCCTCCTATCCATCACCAGAGATCAGCGGTGACATCACTGAGAATGCCGCCTATCCATCACCAGAGATCAGAGGTGACATCACTGAGAATGCCTCCTATCCATCACTAGAGATCAGCGGTGACATCACTGAGAATGCCTCCTATCCATCACTAGAGATCAGCGGAGACATCACTGAGAATGCCGCCTATCCATCACTAGAGATCAGCGGTGACATCACTGAGAATGCCGCCTATCCATCACTAGAGATCAGCGGTGACAGCACTGAGAATGCCGCCTATCCATCACTAGAGATCAGCGGTGACATCGCTGAGAATGCCGCCTATCCATCACTAGAGATCAGCGGTGACATCACTGAGAATGCCTCCTATCCATCACTAGAGATCAGCGGTGACATCACTGAGAATGCCGCCTATCCATCACGAGAGATCAGCGGTGACATCACTGAGAATGCCGCCTATCCATCACCAGAGATCAGCGGTGACATCACTGAGAATGCCGCCTATCCATCACCAGAGATCAGCGGTGACATCACTGAGAATGCCGCCTATCCATCACCAGAGATCAGCGGTGACATCACTGAGAATGCCGCCTATCCATCACCAGAGATCAGCGGTGACATCACTGAGAATGCCGCCTATCCATCACCAGAGATCAGCGGTGACATCACTGAGAATGCCGCCTATCCATCACTAGAGATCAGCGGTGACATCACTGAGAATGCCGCCTATCCATCACCAGAGATCAGCGGTGACATCACTGAGAATGCCGCCTATCCATCACCAGAGATCAGCGGTGACATCACTGAGAATGCCTCCTATCCATCACCAGAGATCAGCGGTGACATCACTGAGAATGCCGCCTATCCATCACTAGAGATCAGCGATGACATCACTGAGAATGCCGCCTATCCATCACCAGAGATCAGAGGTGACATCACTGAGAATGCCGCCTATCCATCACCAGAGATCAGAGGTGACATCACTGAGAATGCCGCCTATCCATCACTAGAGATCAGAGGTGACATCACTGAGAATGCCGCCTATCCATCAGTAGAGATCAGCAGTGACATCACTGAGAATGCCGCCTATCCATCACCAGAGATCAGCGGTGACATCACTGAGAATGCCGCCTATCCATCACTAGAGATCAGCGGTGACATCACTGAGAATGCCGCCTATCCATCACTAGAGATCAGCGGTGACATCACTGAGAATGCCGCCTATCCATCACCAGAGATCAGCGGTGACATCACTGAGAATGCCGCCTATCCATCACCAGAGATCAGCGGTGACATCACTGAGAATGCCGCCTATCCATCACTAGAGATCAGCGGTGACATCACTGAGAATGCCGCCTATCCATCACTAGAGATCAGCGGTGACATCACTGAGAATGCCGCCTATCCATCACTAGAGATCAGAGGTGACATCACTGAGAATGGCGCCTATCCATCACCAGAGATCAGCGGTGACATCACTGAGAATGCCTCCTATCCATCACCAGAGATCAGCGGTGACATCACTGAGAATGCCGCCTATCCATCACCAGAGATCAGCGGTGACATCACTGAGAATGCCGCCTATCCATCACTAGAGATCAGCGGTGACATCACTGAGAATGCCGCCTATCCATCACCAGAGATCAGCGGTGACATCACTGAGAATGCCGCCTATCCATCACCAGAGATCAGCGGTGACATCACTGAGAATGCCACCTATCCATCACCAGAGATCAGCGGTGACATCACTGAGAATGCCGCCTATCCATCACTACAGATCAGCGATGACATCACTGAGAATGCCGCCTATCCATCACCAGAGATCAGCGGTGACATCACTGAGAATGCCGCCTATCCATCACTAGAGATCAGCGGTGACATCACTGAGAATGCCGCCTATCCATCACTAGAGATCAGCGGTGACATCACTGAGAATGCCTCCTATCCATCACCAGAGATCAGAGGTGACATCACTGAGAATGCCTCCTATCCATCACCAGAGATCAGCGGTGACATCACTGAGAATGCCTCCTATCTATCACCAGAGATCAGAGGTGACATCACTGAGAATGCCTCCTATCCATCACTAGAGATCAGCGGTGACATCACTGAGAATGCCGCCTATCCATCACTAGAGATCAGCAGTGACATCACTGAGAATGCCGCCTATCCATCACCAGAGATCAGCGGTGACATCACTGAGAATGCCTCCTATCCATCACCAGAGATCAGAGGTGACATCACTGAGAATGCCTCCTATCCATCACCAGAGATCAGCGGTGACATCACTGAGAATGCCGCCTATCCATCACCAGAGATCAGAGGTGACATCACTGAGAATGCCGCCTATCCATCACTAGAGATCAGCAGTGACATCACTGAGAATGCCGCCTATCCATCACTAGAGATCAGAGGTGACATCACTGAGAATGCCGCCTATCCATCACCAGAGATCAGCGGTGACATCACTGAGAATGCCGCCTATCCATCACTAGAGATCAGCAGTGACATCACTGAGAATGCCGCCTATCCATCACCAGAGATCAGAGGTGACATCACTGAGAATGCCGCCTATCCATCACTAGAGATCAGAGGTGACATCACTGAGAATGCCTCCTATCCATCACTAGAGATCAGCGGTGACATCACTGAGAATGCCTCCTATCCATCACTAGAGATCAGCAGTGACATCACTGAGAATGCCGCCTATCCATCACCAGAGATCAGAGGTGACATCACTGAGAATGCCGCCTATCCATCACCAGAGATCAGCGGTGACATCACTGAGAATGCCGCCTATCCATCACTAGAGATCAGCGGTGACATCACTGAGAATGCCGCCTATCCATCACTAGAGATCAGCGGTGACATCACTGAGAATGCCTCCTATCCATCACCAGAGATCAGCGGTGACATCACTGAGGATGCCTCCTATCCATCACTAGAGATCAGAGGTGACATCACTGAGAATGCCTCCTATCCATCACCAGAGATCAGAGGTGACATCACTGAGAATGCCGCCTATCCATCACCAGAGATCAGCGGTGACATCACTGAGAATGCCTCCTATCCATCACTAGAGATCAGCGGTGACATCACTGAGGATGCCTCCTATCCATCACTAGAGATCAGAGGTGACATCACTGAGAATGCCTCCTATCCATCACCAGAGATCAGAGGTGACATCACTGAGAATGCCGCCTATCCATCACCAGAGATCAGCGGTGACATCACTGAGAATGCCTCCTATCCATCACTAGAGATCAGCGGTGACATCACTGAGGATGCCTCCTATCCATCACTAGAGATCAGCGGTGACATCACTGAGAATGTCTCCTATCCATCACTAGAGATCAGCGGTGACATCACTGAGAATGCCGCCTATCCATCACTAGAGATCAGCGGTGACATCACTGAGAATGCCTCCTATCCATCACTAGAGATCAGAGGTGACATCACTGAGAATGCCGCCTATCCATCACTAGAGATCAGCGGTGACATCACTGAGAATGCCGCCTATCCATCACTAGAGATCAGCGGTGACATCACTGAGAATGCCGCCTATCCATCACCAGAGATCAGCGGTGACATCACTGAGAATGCCTCCTATCCATCACCAGAGATCAGCGGTGACATCACTGAGAATGCCGCCTATCCATCACTAGAGATCAGAGGTGACATCACTGAGAATGCCGCCTATCCATCACTAGAGATCAGCGGTGACATCACTGAGAATGCCGCCTATCCATCACCAGAGATCAGCGGTGACATCACTGAGAATGCCGCCTATCCATCACTAGAGATCAGCGGTGACATCACTGAGAATGCCGCCTATCCATCACCAGAGATCAGCAGTGACATCACTGAGAATGCCGCCTATCCATCACCAGAGATCAGCGGTGACATCACTGAGAATGCCGCCTATCCATCACTAGAGATCAGCGGTGACATCACTGAGAATGCCGCCTATCCATCACTAGAGATCAGCGGTGACATCACTGAGAATGCCGCCTATCCATCACTAGAGATCAGCGGTGACATCACTGAGAATGCCGCCTATCCATCACTAGAGATCAGAGGTGACATCACTGAGAATGGCGCCTATCCATCACCAGAGATCAGCGGTGACATCACTGAGAATGCCTCCTATCCATCACCAGAGATCAGCGGTGACATCACTGAGAATGCCGCCTATCCATCACTAGAGATCAGAGGTGACATCACTGAGAATGCCGCCTATCCATCACCAGAGATCAGAAGTGACATCACTGAGAATGCCGCCTATCCATCACCAGAGATCAGCGGTGACATCACTGAGAATGCCGCCTATCCATCACCAGAGATCAGCGGTGACATCACTGAGAATGCCGCCTATCCATCACTAGAGATCAGCGGTGACATCACTGAGAATGCCGCCTATCCATCACTAGAGATCAGCAGTGACATCACTGAGAATGCCGCCTATCCATCACCAGAGATCAGCGGTGACATCACTGAGAATGCCGCCTATCCATCACTAGAGATCAGCGGTGACATCACTGAGAATGCCTCCTATCCATCACTAGAGATCAGCGGTGACATCACTGAGAATGCCGCCTATCCATCACCAGAGATCAGCGGTGACATCACTGAGAATGCCACCTATCCATCAGTAGAGATCAGCGGTGACATCACTGAGAATGCCGCCTATCCATAACCAGAGATCAGAGGTGACATCACTGAGAATGCCTCCTATCCATCACCAGAGATCAGAGGTGACATCATTGAGAATGCCGCCTATCCATCACCAGAGATCAGCGGTGACATCACTGAGAATGCCTCCTATCAATCACCAGAGATCAGCGGTGACATCGCTGAGAATGCCGCCTATCCATCACTAGAGATCAGCGGTGACATCGCTGAGAATGCCGCCTATCCATCACTAGAGATCAGCGGTGACATCACTGAGAATGCCGCCTATCCATCACCAGAGATCAGCGGTGACATCACTGAGAATGCCGCCTATCCATCACCAGAGATCAGCGGTGACATCACTGAGAATGCCGCCTATCCATCACCAGAGATCAGCGGTGACATCACTGAGAATGCCGCCTATCCATCACCAGAGATCAGCGGTGACATCACTGAGAATGCCGCCTATCCATCACCAGAGATCAGCGGTGACATCACTGAGAATGCCGCCTATCCATCACCAGAGATCAGCGGTGACATCACTGAGAATGCCGCCTATCCATCACTAGAGATCAGCGGTGACATCACTGAGAATGCCACCTATCCATCACCAGAGATCAGCGGTGACATCACTGAGAATGCCTCCTATCCATCACCAGAGATCAGCGGTGACATCACTGAGAATGCCGCCTATCCATCACCAGAGATCAGAGGTGACATCACTGAGAATGCCTCCTATCCATCACCAGAGATCAGCGGTGACATCACTGAGAATGCCTCCTATCCATCACTAGAGATCAGAGGTGACATCACTGAGAATGCCGCCTATCCATCACCAGAGATCAGCGGTGACATCACTGAGAATGCCTCCTATCCATCACTAGAGATCAGCAGTGACATCACTGAGAATGCCTCCTATCCATCACTAGAGATCAGAGGTGACATCACTGAGAATGCCGCCTATCCATCACTAGAGATCAGCGATGACATCACTGAGAATGCCGCCTATCCATCACCAGAGATCAGCGGTGACATCACTGAGAATGCCTCCTATCCATCACTAGAGATCAGCGGTGACATCACTGAGAATGCCTCCTATCCATCACTAGAGATCAGCGAAGACATCACTGAGAATGCCGCCTATCCATCACCAGAGATCAGCGGTGACATCACTGAGAATGCCTCCTATCCATCACTAGAGATCAGCGGTGACATCACTGAGAATGCCTCCTATCCATCACCAGAGATCAGGGTGACATCACTGAGAATGCCGCCTATCCATCACTAGAGATCAGCAGTGACATCACTGAGAATGCCTCCTATCCATCACTAGAGATCAGCGGTGACATCACTGAGAATGCCTCCTATCCATCACCAGAGATCAGAGGTGACATCACTGAGAATGCCTCCTATCCATCACTAGAGATCAGCAGTGACATCACTGAGAATGCCGCCTATCCATCACCAGAGATCAGAGGTGACATCACTGAGAATGCCGCCTATCCATCACCAGAGATCAGAGGTGACATCACTGAGAATGCCGCCTATCCATCACCAGAGATCAGAGGTGACATCACTGAGAATGCCGCCTATCCATCACCAGAGATCAGAGGTGACATCACTGAGAATGCCGCCTATCCATCACCAGAGATCAGAGGTGACATCACTGAGAATGCCTCCTATCCATCACCAGAGATCAGTGGTGACATCACTGAGAATGCCGCCTATCCATCACCAGAGATCAGAGGTGACATCACTGAGAATGCCGCCTATCCATCACCAGAGATCAGAGGTGACATCACTGAAAATGCCTCCTATCCATCACCAGAGATCAGCGGTGACATCACTGAGAATGCCGCCTATCCATCACCAGAGATCAGAGGTGACATCACTGAGAATGCCTCCTATCCATCACCAGAGATCAGAGGTGACATCACTGAAAATGCCTCCTATCCATCACCAGAGATCAGCGGTGACATCACTGAGAATGCCTCCTATCTATCACCAGAGATCAGCGGTGACATCACTGAGAATGCCTCCTATCCATCACCAGAGATCAGCGGTGACATCACTGAGAATGCCTCCTATCCATCACCAGAGATCAGAGGTGACATCACTGAGAATGCCTCCTATCCATCACCAGAGATCAGCGGTGACATCACTGAGAATGCCTCCTATCCATCACCAGAGATCAGCGGTGACATCACTGAGAATGCCTCCTATCCATCACCAGAGATCAGAGGTGACATCACTGAGAATGCCGCCTATCCATCACCAGAGATCAGAGGTGACATCACTGAGAATGCCGCCTATCCATCACCAGAGATCAGAGGTGACATCACTGAGAATGCCGCCTATCCATCACCAGAGATCAGAGGTGACATCACTGAGAATGCCTCCTATCCATCACTAGAGATCAGAGGTGACATCACTGAGAATGCCTCCTATCCATCACTAGAGATCAGCGGTGACATCACTGAGAATGCCGCCTATCCATCACTAGAGATCAGAGGTGACATCACTGAGAATGCCGCCTATCCATCACCAGAGATCAGCGGTGACATCACTGAGAATGCCTCCTATCCATCACTAGAGATCAGCGGTGACATCACTGAGAATGCCGCCTATCCATCACCAGAGATCAGAGGTGACATCACTGAGAATGCCTCCTATCCATCACTAGAGATCAGAGGTGACATCACTGAGAATGCCTCCTATCCATCACTAGAGATCAGCGGTGACATCACTGAGAATGCCGCCTATCCATCACCAGAGATCAGAGGTGACATCACTGAGAATGCCTCCTATCCATCACTAGAGATCAGCAGTGACATCACTGAGAATGCCTCCTATCCATCACTAGAGATCAGCGGTGACATCACTGAGAATGCCGCCTATCCATCACTAGAGATCAGCGGTGACATCACTGAGAATGCCGCCTATCCATCACTAGAGATCAGCGGTGACATCACTGAGAATGCCGCCTATCCATCACCAGAGATCAGAGGTGACATCACTGAGAATGCCGCCTATCCATCACTAGAGATCAGCGGTGACATCACTGAGAATGCCTCCTATCCATCACTAGAGATCAGCGGTGACATCACTGAGAATGCCGCCTATCCATCACTAGAGATCAGGGTGACATCACTGAGAATGCCGACTATCCATCACCAGAGATCAGCGGTGACATCACTGAGAATGCCTCCTATCCATCACTAGAGATCAGCAGTGACATCACTGAGAATGCCGCCTATCCATCACCAGAGATCAGCGGTGACATCACTGAGAATGCCGCCTATCCATCACCAGAGATCAGCGGTGACATCACTGAGAATGCCGCCTATCCATCACTAGAGATCAGCGGTGACATCACTGAGAATGCCGCCTATCCATCACTAGAGATCAGCGGTGACATCACTGAGAATGCCGCCTATCCATCACTAGAGATCAGAGGTGACATCACTGAGAATGCCGCCTATCCATCACTAGAGATCAGCGGTGACATCACTGAGAATGCCGCCTATCCATCACTAGAGATCAGCGGTGACATCACTGAGAATGCCTCCTATCCATCACCAGAGATCAGCGGTGACATCACTGAGAATGCCTCCTATCCATCACTAGAGATCAGCGGTGACATCACTGAGAATGCCGCCTATCCATCACCAGAGATCAGCGGTGACATCACTGAGAATGGCGCCTATCCATCACCAGAGATCAGCGGTGACATCACTGAGAATGCCTCCTATCCATCACCAGAGATCAGCGGTGACATCACTGAGAATGCCGCCTATCCATCACTAGAGATCAGAGGTGACATCACTGAGAATGCCTCCTATCCATCACCAGAGATCAGCGGTGACATCACTGAGAATGCCGCCTATCCATCACTAGAGATCAGCGGTGACATCACTGAGAATGCCTCCTATCCATCACTAGAGATCAGTGGTGACATCACTGAGAATGGCGCCTATCCATCACCAGAGATCAGCGGTGACATCACTGAGAATGCCTCCTATCCATCACCAGAGATCAGCGGTGACATCACTGAGAATGCCGCCTATCCATCACTAGAGATCAGCGGTGACATCACTGAGAATGCCTCCTATCCATCACTAGAGATCAGTGGTGACATCACTGAGAATGCCTCCTATCCATCACTAGAGATCAGAGGTGACATCACTGAGAATGCCTCCTATTCATCACTAGAGATCAGAGGTGACATCACTGAGAATGCCGCTTATCCATCACCAGAGATCAGCGGTGACATCACTGAGAATGCCGCCTATCCATCACTAGAGATCAGCGGTGACATCACTGAGAATGCCGCCTATCCATCACTAGAGATCAGAGGTGACATCACTGAGAATGCCGCCTATCCATCACTAGAGATCAGAGGTGACATCACTGAGAATGCCGCCTATCCATCACCAGAGATCAGCGGTGACATCACTGAGAATGCCTCCTATCCATCACCAGAGATCAGCGGTGACATCACTGAGAATGCCGCCTATCCATCACCAGAGATCAGCGGTGACATCACTGAGAATGCCTCCTATCCATCACCAGAGATCAGAGGTGACATCACTGAGAATGCCGCCTATCCATCACTAGAGATCAGCGGTGACATCACTGAGAATGCCTCCTATCCATCACTAGAGATCCGCGGTGACATCACTGAGAATGCCGCCTATCCATCACCAGAGATCAGAGGTGACATCACTGAGAATGCCGCCTATCCATCACCAGAGATCAGCGGTGACATCACTGAGAATGCCTCCTATCCATCACTAGAGATCAGAGGTGACATCACTGAGAATGCCTCCTATCCATCACCAGAGATCAGCGGTGACATCACTGAGAATGCCTCCTATCCATCACCAGAGATCAGCGGTGACATCACTGAGAATGCCGCCTATCCATCACCAGAGATCAGCGGTGACATCACTGAGAATGCCGCCTATCCATCACCAGAGATCAGCAGTGACATCACTGAGAATGCCGCCTATCCATCACCAGAGATCAGAGGTGACATCACTGAGAATGCCGCCTATCCATCACCAGAGATCAGCGGTGACATCACTGAGAATGCCTCCTATCCATCACTAGAGATCAGCGGTGACATCACTGAGAATGCCGCCTATTCATCACTAGAGATCAGAGGTGACATCACTGAGAATGCCTCCTATCCATCACTAGAGATCAGCGGTGACATCACTGAGAATGCCGCCTATCCATCACTAGAGATCAGCGGTGACATCACTGAGAATGCCGCCTATCCATCACCAGAGATCAGCAGTGACATCACTGAGAATGCCGCCTATCCATCACCAGAGATCAGCGGTGACATCACTGAGAATGCCTCCTATCCATCACCAGAGATCAGAGGTGACATCACTGAGAATGCCGCCTATCCATCACTAGAGATCAGCGGTGACATCACTGAGAATGCCTCCTATCCATCACTAGAGATCAGCAGTGACATCACTGAGAATGCCGCCTATCCATCACCAGAGATCAGCGGTGACATCACTGAGAATGCCTCCTATCCATCACTAGAGATCAGCGGTGACATCACTGAGAATGCCGCCTATCCATCACCAGAGATCAGCGGTGACATCACTGAGAATGCCGCCTATCCATCACCAGAGATCAGCAGTGACATCACTGAGAATGCCGCCTATCCATCACCAGAGATCAGCGGTGACATCACTGAGAATGCCTCCTATCCATCACCAGAGATCAGCAGTGACATCACTGAGAATGCCTCCTATCCATCACCAGAGATCAGCAGTGACATCACTGAGAATGCCGCCTATCCATCACCAGAGATCAGCAGTGACATCACTGAGAATGCCGCCTATCCATCACCAGAGATCAGCGGTGACATCACTGAGAATGCCGCCTATCCATCACCAGAGATCAGCAGTGACATCACTGAGAATGCCGCCTATCCATCACCAGAGATCAGCGGTGACATCACTGAGAATGCCTCCTATCCATCACCAGAGATCAGCGGTGACATCACTGAGAATGCCTCCTATCCATCACCAGAGATCAGCGGTGACATTACTGAGAATGCCGCCTATCCATCACTAGAGATCAGAGGTGACATCACTGAGAATGCCGCTTATCCATCACTAGAGATCAGCGGTGACATCACTGAGAATGCCTCCTATCCATCACCAGAGATCAGCGGTGACATCACTGAGAATGCCTCCTATCCATCACTAGAGATCCGCGGTGACATCACTGAGAATGCCGCCTATCCATCACCAGAGATCAGAGGTGACATCACTGAGAATGCCGCCTATCCATCACCAGAGATCAGCGGTGACATCACTGAGAATGCCTCCTATCCATCACTAGAGATCAGAGGTGACATCACTGAGAATGCCTCCTATCCATCACCAGAGATCAGCGGTGACATCACTGAGAATGCCTCCTATCCATCACTAGAGATCAGCGGTGACATCACTGAGAATGCCGCCTATCCATCACCAGAGATCAGCGGTGACATCACTGAGAATGCCGCCTATCCATCACCAGAGATCAGCGGTGACATCACTGAGAATGCCTCCTATCCATCACCAGAGATCAGCGGTGACATCACTGAGAATGCCGCCTATCCATCACCAGAGATCAGCAGTGACATCACTGAGAATGCCGCCTATCCATCACTAGAGATCAGAGGTGACATCACTGAGAATGCCTCCTATCCATCACCAGAGATCAGCGGTGACATCACTGAGAATGCCTCCTATCCATCACCAGAGATCAGCGGTGACATCACTGAGAATGCCGCCTATCCATCACCAGAGATCAGCGGTGACATCACTGAGAATGCCGCCTATCCATCACTAGAGATCAGCAGTGACATCACTGAGAATGCCGCCTATCCATCACTAGAGATCAGAGGTGACATCACTGAGAATGCCGCCTATCCATCACCAGAGATCAGCGGTGACATCACTGAGAATGCCGCCTATCCATCACTAGAGATCAGCGGTGACATCACTGAGAATGCCGCCTATCCATCACTAGAGATCAGCAGTGACATCACTGAGAATGCCGCCTATCCATCACCAGAGATCAGCGGTGACATCACTGAGAATGCCGCCTATCCATCACTAGAGATCAGCGGTGACATCACTGAGAATGCCGCCTATCCATCACTAGAGATCAGAGGTGACATCACTGAGAATGCCGCCTATCCATCACCAGAGATCAGCAGTGACATCACTGAGAATGCCGCCTATCCATCACTAGAGATCAGCGGTGACATCACTGAGAATGCCACCTATCCATCACCAGAGATCAGCGGTGACATCACTGAGAATGCCGCCTATCCATCACCAGAGATCAGCGGTGACATCACTGAGAATGCCACCTATCCATCACTAGAGATCAGCAGTGACATCACTGAGAATCCCGCCTATCCATCACTAGAGATCAGAGGTGACATCACTGAGAATGCCGCCTATCCATCACCAGAGATCAGAGGTGACATCACTGAGAATGCCTCCTATCCATCACCAGAGATCAGCGGTGACATCACTGAGAATGCCACGTATCCATCACCAGAGATCAGCGGTGACATCACTGAGAATGCCGCCTATCCATCACCAGAGATCAGCGGTGACATCACTGAGAATGCCTCCTATCCATCACTAGAGATCAGCGGTGACATCACTGAGAATGCCGCCTATTCATCACTAGAGATCAGAGGTGACATCACTGAGAATGCCTCCTATCCATCACCAGAGATCAGCGGTGACATCACTGAGAATGACACCTATCCATAACCAGAGATCAGCGGTGACATCACTGAGAATGCCGCCTATCAATCACCAGAGATCAGCGGTGACATCACTGAGAATGCCTCCTATCCATCACTAGAGATCAGAGGTGACATCACTGAGAATGCCTCCTATCCATCACCAGAGATCAGCGGTGACATCACTGAGAATGCCTCCTATCCATCACCAGAGATCAGCAGTGACATCACTGAGAATGCCGCCTATCCATCACCAGAGATCAGAGGTGACATCACTGAGAATGCCGCCTATCCATCACTAGAGATCAGCGGTGACATCACTGAGAATGCCTCCAATCCATCACCAGAGATCAGCAGTGACATCACTGAGAATGCCGCCTATCCATCACCAGAGATCAGAGGTGACATCACTGAGAATGCCGCCTATCCATCACCAGAGATCAGCGGTGACATCACTGAGAATGCCTCCTATCCATCACTAGAGATCAGCGGTGACATCACTGAGAATGCCGCCTATTCATCACTAGAGATCAGAGGTGACATCACTGAGAATGCCTCCTATCCATCACTAGAGATCAGCGGTGACATCACTGAGAATGCCGCCTATCCATCACTAGAGATCAGCGGTGACATCACTGAGAATGCCTCCTATCCATCACCAGAGATCAGCAGTGACATCACTGAGAATGCCTCCTATCCATCACCAGAGATCAGCAGTGACATCACTGAGAATGCCGCCTATCCATCACCAGAGATCAGCGGTGACATCACTGAGAATGCCTCCTATCCATCACCAGAGATCAGCAGTGACATCACTGAGAATGCCGCCTATCCATCACTAGAGATCAGAGGTGACATCACTGAGAATGCCGCCTATCCATCACTAGAGATCAGCGGTGACATCACTGAGAATGCCTCCTATCCATCACTAGAGATCAGCGGTGACATCACTGAGAATGCCTCCTATCCATCACCAGAGATCAGCAGTGACATCACTGAGAATGCCGCCTATCCATCACTAGAGATCAGAGGTGACATCACTGAGAATGCCGCCTATCCATCACTAGAGATCAGCGGTGACATCACTGAGAATGCCTCCTATCCATCACTAGAGATCAGAGGTGACATCACTGAGAATGCCGCCTATCCATCACCAGAGATCAGAGGTGACATCACTGAGAATGCCGCCTATCCATCACTAGAGATCAGCGGTGACATCACTGAGAATGCCTCCTATCCATCACTAGAGATCAGCGGTGACATCACTGAGAATGCCTCCTATCCATCACCAGAGATCAGCAGTGACATCACTGAGAATGCCGCCTATCCATCACCAGAGATCAGAGGTGACATCACTGAGAATGCCGCCTATCCATCACTAGAGATCAGCGGTGACATCACTGAGAATGCCTCCTATCCATCACTAGAGATCAGCAGTGACATCACTGAGAATGCCGCCTATCCATCACCAGAGATCAGCGGTGACATCACTGAGAATGCCTCCTATCCATCACCAGAGATCAGAGGTGACATCACTGAGAATGCCGCCTATCCATCACTAGAGATCAGCAGTGACATCACTGAGAATGCCTCCTATCCATCACCAGAGATCAGCGGTGACATCACTGAGAATGCCTCCTGTCCATCACCAGAGATCAGAGGTGACATCACTGAGAATGCCTCCTATCCATCACTAGAGATCAGCAGTGACATCACTGAGAATGCCTCCTATCCATCACCAGAGATCAGCAGTGACATCACTGAGAATGCCTCCTATCCATCACCAGAGATCAGAGGTGACATCACTGAGAATGCCGCCTATCCATCACTAGAGATCAGCGGTGACATCACTGAGAATGCCTCCTATCCATCACTAGAGATCAGCAGTGACATCACTGAGAATGCCGCCTATCCATCACCAGAGATCAGCGGTGACATCACTGAGAATGCCTCCTATCCATCACCAGAGATCAGCGGTGACATCACTGAGAATGCCGCCTATCCATCACCAGAGATCAGCAGTGACATCACTGAGAATGCCTCCTATCCATCACCAGAGATCAGCGGTGACATCACTGAGAATGCCTCCTATCCATCACCAGAGATCAGCGGTGACATCACTGAGAATGCCGCCTATCCATCACCAGAGATCAGCGGTGACATCACTGAGAATGCCGCCTATCCATCACTAGAGATCAGCAGTGACATCACTGAGAATGCCGCCTATCCATCACTAGAGATCAGAGGTGACATCACTGAGAATGCCGCCTATCCATCACCAGAGATCAGCGGTGACATCACTGAGAATGCCGCCTATCCATCACTAGAGATCAGCGGTGACATCACTGAGAATGCCGCCTATCCATCACTAGAGATCAGCAGTGACATCACTGAGAATGCCGCCTATCCATCACCAGAGATCAGCGGTGACATCACTGAGAATGCCGCCTATCCATCACTAGAGATCAGCGGTGACATCACTGAGAATGCCGCCTATCCATCACTAGAGATCAGCAGTGACATCACTGAGAATGCCGCCTATCCATCACTAGAGATCAGAGGTGACATCACTGAGAATGCCGCCTATCCATCACCAGAGATCAGCAGTGACATCACTGAGAATGCCGCCTATCCATCACTAGAGATCAGCGGTGACATCACTGAGAATGCCACCTATCCATCACCAGAGATCAGCGGTGACATCACTGAGAATGCCGCCTATCCATCACCAGAGATCAGCGGTGACATCACTGAGAATGCCACCTATCCATCACTAGAGATCAGCAGTGACATCACTGAGAATGCCGCCTATCCATCACTAGAGATCAGAGGTGACATCACTGAGAATGCCGCCTATCCATCACCAGAGATCAGCGGTGACATCACTGAGAATGCCTCCTATCCATCACTAGAGATCAGCAGTGACATCACTGAGAATGCCGCCTATCCATCACTAGAGATCAGAGGTGACATCACTGAGAATGCCGCCTATCCATCACCAGAGATCAGCGGTGACATCACTGAGAATGCCTCCTATCCATCACTAGAGATCAGCAGTGACATCACTGAGAATGCCTCCTATCCATCACTAGAGATCAGCAGTGACATCACTGAGAATGCCTCCTATCCATCACTAGAGATCAGCAGTGACATCACTGAGAATGCCGCCTATCCATCACTAGAGATCAGCGGTGACATCACTGAGAATGCCGCCTATCCATCACTAGAGATCAGAGGTGACATCACTGAGAATGCCTCCTATCCATCACCAGAGATCAGCGGTGACATCACTGAGAATGCCACCTATCCATCACTAGAGATCAGCAGTGACATCACTGAGAATGCCGCCTATCCATCACTAGAGATCAGAGGTGACATCACTGAGAATGCCGCCTATCCATCACCAGAGATCAGCGGTGACATCACTGAGAATGCCTCCTATCCATCACCAGAGATCATAGGTGACATCACTGAGAATGCCACGTATCCATCACCAGAGATCAGCGGTGACATCACTGAGAATGCCGCCTATCCATCACCAGAGATCAGCGGTGACATCACTGAGAATGCCTCCTATCCATCACTAGAGATCAGCGGTGACATCACTGAGAATGCCGCCTATTCATCACTAGAGATCAGAGGTGACATCACTGAGAATGCCTCCTATCCATCACCAGAGATCAGCGGTGACATCACTGAGAATGACACCTATCCATAACCAGAGATCAGCGGTGACATCACTGAGAATGCCGCCTATCAATCACCAGAGATCAGCGGTGACATCACTGAGAATGCCTCCTATCCATCACCAGAGATCAGAGGTGACATCACTGAGAATGCCTCCTATCCATCACCAGAGATCAGCGGTGACATCACTGAGAATGCCTCCTATCCATCACCAGAGATCAGCGGTGACATCACTGAGAATGCCGCCTATTCATCACTAGAGATCAGAGGTGACATCACTGAGAATGCCTCCTATCCATCACTAGAGATCAGCGGTGACATCACTGAGAATGCCGCCTATCCATCACTAGAGATCAGCGGTGACATCACTGAGAATGCCGCCTATCCATCACCAGAGATCAGCAGTGACATCACTGAGAATGCCGCCTATCCATCACCAGAGATCAGCGGTGACATCACTGAGAATGCCTCCTATCCATCACCAGAGATCAGCAGTGACATCACTGAGAATGCCTCCTATCCATCACCAGAGATCAGCAGTGACATCACTGAGATTGCCGCCTATCCATCACCAGAGATCAGCGGTGACATCACTGAGAATGCCTCCTATCCATCACCAGAGATCAGCAGTGACATCACTGAGAATGCCTCCTATCCATCACCAGAGATCAGAGGTGACATCACTGAGAATGCCTCCTATCCATCACCAGAGATCAGAGGTGACATCACTGAGAATGCCTCCTATCCATCACCAGAGATCAGCAGTGACATCACTGAGAATGCCTCCTATCCATCACCAGAGATCAGCAGTGACATCACTGAGAATGCCTCCTATCCATCACCAGAGATCAGCGGTGACATTACTGAGAATGCCGCCTATCCATCACTAGAGATCAGAGGTGACATCACTGAGAATGCCGCTTATCCATCACTAGAGATCAGCGGTGACATCACTGAGAATGCCTCCTATCCATCACCAGAGATCAGCGGTGACATCACTGAGAATGCCGCCTATCCATCACCAGAGATCAGAGGTGACATCACTGAGAATGCCGCCTATCCATCACCAGAGATCAGCGGTGACATCACTGAGAATGCCTCCTATCCATCACTAGAGATCAGAGGTGACATCACTGAGAATGCCTCCTATCCATCACCAGAGATCAGCGGTGACATCACTGAGAATGCCTCCTATCCATCACTAGAGATCAGCGGTGACATCACTGAGAATGCCGCCTATCCATCACCAGAGATCAGCGGTGACATCACTGAGAATGCCGCCTATCCATCACCAGAGATCAGCGGTGACATCACTGAGAATGCCTCCTATCCATCACCAGAGATCAGCGGTGACATCACTGAGAATGCCGCCTATCCATCACCAGAGATCAGCAGTGACATCACTGAGAATGCCGCCTATCCATCACTAGAGATCAGAGGTGACATCACTGAGAATGCCTCCTATCCATCACCAGAGATCAGCGGTGACATCACTGAGAATGCCTCCTATCCATCACCAGAGATCAGCGGTGACATCACTGAGAATGCCGCCTATCCATCACCAGAGATCAGCGGTGACATCACTGAGAATGCCGCCTATCCATCACTAGAGATCAGCAGTGACATCACTGAGAATGCCGCCTATCCATCACTAGAGATCAGAGGTGACATCACTGAGAATGCCGCCTATCCATCACCAGATATCAGCGGTGACATCACTGAGAATGCCGCCTATCCATCACTAGAGATCAGCGGTGACATCACTGAGAATGCCGCCTATCCATCACTAGAGATCAGCAGTGACATCACTGAGAATGCCGCCTATCCATCACCAGAGATCAGCGGTGACATCACTGAGAATGCCGCCTATCCATCACTAGAGATCAGCAGTGACATCACTGAGAATGCCGCCTATCCATCACTAGAGATCAGAGGTGACATCACTGAGAATGCCGCCTATCCATCACCAGAGATCAGCGGTGACATCACTGAGAATGCCGCCTATCCATCACTAGAGATCAGCAGTGACATCACTGAGAATGCCTCCTATCCATCACCAGAGATCAGCGGTGACATCACTGAGAATGCCGCCTATCCATCACCAGAGATCAGCGGTGACATCACTGAGAATGCCGCCTATCCATCACTAGAGATCAGCGGTGACATCACTGAGAATGCCACCTATCCATCACCAGAGATCAGCGGTGACATCACTGAGAATGCCGCCTATCCATCACCAGAGATCAGCGGTGACATCACTGAGAATGCCACCTATCCATCACTAGAGATCAGCAGTGACATCACTGAGAATGCCTCCTATCCATCACCAGAGATCAGAGGTGACATCACTGAGAATGCCTCCTATCCATCACTAGAGATCAGAGGTGACATCACTGAGAATGCCGCCTATCCATCACCAGAGATCAGAGGTGACATCACTGAGAATGCCTCCTATCCATCACCAGAGATCAGCGGTGACATCACTGAGAATGCCGCCTATCCATCACCAGAGATCAGAGGTGACATCACTGAGAATGCCTCCTATCCATCACCAGAGATCAGCGGTGACATCACTGAGAATGCCTCCTATCCATCACTAGAGATCAGAGGTGACATCACTGAGAATGCCGCCTATCCATCACCAGAGATCAGAGGTGACATCACTGAGAATGCCGCCTATCCATCACTAGAGATCAGAGGTGACATCACTGAGAATGCCGCCTATCCATCACCAGAGATCAGAGGTGACATCACTGAGAATGCCTCCTATCCATCACCAGAGATCAGCGGTGACATCACTGAGAATGCCACGTATCCATCACCAGAGATCAGCGGTGACATCACTGAGAATGCCGCCTATCCATCACCAGAGATCAGCGGTGACATCACTGAGAATGCCTCCTATCCATCACTAGAGATCAGCGGTGACATCACTGAGAATGCCGCCTATTCATCACTAGAGATCAGAGGTGACATCACTGAGAATGCCTCCTATCCATCACCAGAGATCAGCGGTGACATCACTGAGAATGACACCTATCCATAACCAGAGATCAGCGGTGACATCACTGAGAATGCCGCCTATCAATCACCAGAGATCAGCGGTGACATCACTGAGAATGCCTCCTATCCATCACTAGAGATCAGCAGTGACATCACTGAGAATGCCTCCTATCCATCACCAGAGATCAGAGGTGACATCACTGAGAATGCCTCCTATCCATCACCAGAGATCAGCAGTGACATCACTGAGAATGCCGCCTATCCATCACCAGAGATCAGAGGTGACATCACTGAGAATGCCGCCTATCCATCACCAGAGATCAGCGGTGACATCACTGAGAATGCCTCCTATCCATCACTAGAGATCAGCGGTGACATCACTGAGAATGCCGCCTATTCATCACTAGAAATCAGAGGTGACATCACTGAGAATGCCTCCTATCCATCACTAGAGATCAGCGGTGACATCACTGAGAATGCCGCCTATTCATCACTAGAAATCAGAGGTGACATCACTGAGAATGCCGCCTATCCATCACTAGAGATCAGAGGTGACATCACTGAGAATGCCTCCTATCCATCACTAGAGATCAGCGGTGACATCACTGAGAATGCCGCCTATTCATCACTAGAAATCAGAGGTGACATCACTGAGAATGCCGCCTATCCATCACCAGAGATCAGAGGTGACATCACTGAGAATGCCGCCTATCCATCACCAGAGATCAGCGGTGACATCACTGAGAATGCCTCCTATCCATCACTAGAGATCAGCGGTGACATCACTGAGAATGCCGCCTATTCATCACTAGAAATCAGAGGTGACATCACTGAGAATGCCTCCTATCCATCACTAGAGATCAGCGGTGACATCACTGAGAATGCCGCCTATCCATCACTAGAGATCAGCGGTGACATCACTGAGAATGCCGCCTATCCATCACCAGAGATCAGCAGTGACATCACTGAGAATGCCGCCTATCCATCACCAGAGATCAGCAGTGACATCACTGAGAATGCCTCCTATCCATCACCAGAGATCAGCGGTGACATCACTGAGAATGCCTCCTATCCATCACCAGAGATCAGCAGTGACATCACTGAGAATGCCTCCTATCCATCACTAGAGATCAGCGGTGACATCACTGAGAATGCCGCCTATCCATCACCAGAGATCAGCAGTGACATCACTGAGAATGCCTCCTATCCATCACTAGAGATCAGCGGTGACATCACTGAGAATGCCGCCTATCCATCACCAGAGATCAGCGGTGACATCACTGAGAATGCCGCCTATCCATCACCAGAGATCAGAGGTGACATCACTGAGAATGCCTCCTATCCATCACCAGAGATCAGCGGTGACATCACTGAGAATGCCTCCTATCCATCATCAGAGATCAGCGGTGACATCACTGAGAATGCCTCCTATCCATCACCAGAGATCAGCAGTGACATCACTGAGAATGCCGCCTATCCATCACTAGAGATCAGCAGTGACATCACTGAGAATGCCTCCTATCCATCACCAGAGATCAGCAGTGACATCACTGAGAATGCCTCCTATCCATCACCAGAGATCAGCGGTGACATTACTGAGAATGCCGCCTATCCATCACTAGAGATCAGAGGTGACATCACTGAGAATGCCGCTTATCCATCACTAGAGATCAGCGGTGACATCACTGAGAATGCCGCCTATCCATCACTAGAGATCAGAGGTGACATCACTGAGAATGCCGCCTATCCATCACTAGAGATCAGAGGTGACATCACTGAGAATGCCGCCTATCCATCACTAGAGATCAGAGGTGACATCACTGAGAATGCCGCCTATCCATCACTAGAGATCAGAGGTGACATCACTGAGAATGCCGCCTATCCATCACCAGAGATCAGCGGTGACATCACTGAGAATGCCGCCTATCCATCACTAGAGATCAGAGGTGACATCACTGAGAATGCCGCTTATCCATCACTAGAGATCAGCGGTGACATCACTGAGAATGCCTCCTATCCATCACCAGAGATCAGCGGTGACATCACTGAGAATGCCGCCTATCCATCACCAGAGATCAGCGGTGACATCACTGAGAATGCCTCCTATCCATCACCAGAGATCAGCGGTGACATCACTGAGAATGCCGCCTATCCATCACCAGAGATCAGCGGTGACATCACTGAGAATGCCGCCTATCCATCACCAGAGATCAGCGGTGACATCACTGAGAATGCCTCCTATCCATCACCAGAGATCAGCGGTGACATCACTGAGAATGCCTCCTATCCATCACTAGAGATCAGAGGTGACATCACTGAGAATGCCGCCTATCCATCACCAGAGATCAGCGGTGACATCACTGAGAATGCCGCCTATCCATCACTAGAGATCAGCGGTGACATCACTGAGAATGCCGCCTATCCATCACTAGAGATCAGCAGTGACATCACTGAGAATGCCTCCTATCCATCACCAGAGATCAGCGGTGACATTACTGAGAACGCCGCTTATCCATTGTTCAGTGCAGGTTATAGGGGAGGTTGTGTTTTGCTTCTGATTTCTGGGTTTCGGGGGGGTTGTCGGTCACCGATGTTTTGTTGCCTGTTTCCTGCGCTGACCCCAGGACCTGCCAGTACGGGGGGACATGGTGGGCGGTGAGGTCCTGAGGAAGCTGTGGGCAGAGTAAGGTCTTTTCTATCTGATCGGAGCGGCTGGAACGTTCTGGATGTGGCTGATTCCGCAGAATATCAGGTGTCCGCTCCGTCTCCCCAGATGAACTGAGCGGCAGCGGACGGCGCAGCTGTGTATATGGCTCCTGCGGGGAGGAATTCATTATAAGTGACGCTGCAGCCAGAAGGAAATCTGCAAATGTATCAGAAGTATAAGGACAAAGGACAACTCACTGCCCGTCACATTAATGACAAGGCGGCATCAATGCAGGAAGATGATGATGAAGACACAATAGACAATGAGATGAATGAGCAGGATTGTGTGAGTGTATGCGCAAGTGCATGATCACCGCACCAGGGAGTATGAGTGCACTCAGGTGAGCGTGAGAGCGCGGCCACGGGAGCGAGTATGGAGATATGTGACACCTGTATCAGTGTGTGTGTGAACACGGCTGTATCAGTGTGTGTGTGAACACGGCTGTATCAGTGTGTGTGTGAACACGGCTGTATCAGTGTGTGTGTGAACACGGCTGTATCAGTGTGTGTGTGTGTGTGAATACGGCTGTATCAGTGTGTGTGTGAACACGGCTGTATCAGTGTGTGTGTGTGTGAATACGGCTGTATCAGTGTGTGTGTGAACACGGCTGTGTCAGTGTGTGTGTGTGTGTGTGAACACGGCTGTGTCAGTGTGTGTGTGTGTGTGTGAACACGGCTGTATCAGTGTGTGTGTGAACACGGCTGTATCAGTGTGTGTGTGTGTGAACACGGCTGTATCAGTGTGTGTGTGTGTGAACACGGCTGTATCAGTGTGTGTGTGTGTGTGAACACGGCTGTATCAGTGTGTGTGTGTGTGAATACGGCTGTATCAGTGTGTGTGTGTGTGTGAACACGGCTGTATCAGTGTGTGTGTGAACACGGCTGTATCAGTGTGTGTGTGAACACGGCTGTATCAGTGTGTGTGTGTGAATACGGCTGTATCAGTGTGTGTGTGAACACGGCTGTATCAGTGTGTGTGTGTGAATACGGCTGTATCAGTGTGTGTGTGTGAATACGGCTGTATCAGGGTGTGTGTGTGTGTGAACAGGGCTGTATAAGTGTGTGTGTGTGAACACGGCTGTATCAGTGTGTGTGTGTGTGTGAATACGGCTGTATCAGTGTGTGTGTGTGTGTGTGAATACGGCTGTATCAGTGTGTGTGTGTGAACACGGCTGTATCAGTGTGAGTGTGTGTGAACACGGCTGTGTCAGTGTGTGTGTGTGAACACGGCTGTGTCAGTGTGTGTGTGTGAACACGGCTGTATCAGTGTGTGTGTGAACATGGCTGTATCAGTGTGTGTGTGTGAACACGGCTGTATCAGTGTGCGTGTGTGTGTGTGAATACGGCTGTATCAGTGTGTGTGTGAACACGGCTGTATCAGTGTGTGTGTGTGTGTGAACACGGCTGTATCAGTGTGTGTGTGTGAACACGGCTGTATCAGTGTGTGTGTGTGTGAACACGGCTGTATCAGTGTGTGTGTGTGTGTGAACACGGCTGTATCAGTGTGTGTGTGTGTGAACACGGCTGTATCAGTGTGTGTGTGTGTGAACACGGCTGTGTTAGTGTGTGTGTGTGAACACGGCTGTGTCAGTGTGTGTGTGTGTGTGTGAACACGGCTGTGTCAGTGTGTGTGTGTGTGAACACGGCTGTATCAGTGTGTGTGTGTGTGAACACGCCTGTATCAGTGTGTGTGTGTGTGAACATGGCTGTGTCAGTGTGTGTGTGTGTGAACACGCCTGTATCAGTGTGTGTGTGTGTGAACACGCCTGTATCAGTGTGTGTGTGTGTGTGAACACGGCTGTGTCAGTGTGTGTGTGTGTGAACACGGCTGTATCAGTGTGTGTGTGTGTGAACACGCCTGTATCAGTGTGTGTGTGTGTGAACACGGCTGTGTCAGTGTGTGTGTGTGAACACGGCTGTATCAGTGTGTGTGTGTGTGAACACGCCTGTATCAGTGTGTGTGTGTGTGAACACGCCTGTATCAGTGTGTGTGTGTGTGAACACGGCTGTATCAGTGTGTGTGTGTGAACACGGCTGTGTCAGTGTGTGTGTGTGTGAACACGGCTGTGTCAGTGTGTGTGTGTGAACACGGCTGTATCAGTGTGTGTGTGTGTGAACACGCCTGTATCAGTGTGTGTGTGTTTGAACACGGCTGTGTCAGTGTGTGTGTGTGAACACGGCTGTGTCAGTGTGTGTGTGTGTGAACACGGCTGTGTCAGTGTGTGTGTGTGTGAACACGGCTGTGTCAGTGTGTGTGTGTGAACACGCCTGTATCAGTGTGTGTGTGTGTGTGAACACGGCTGTGTCAGTGTGTGTGTGTGTGTGAACACGGCTGTGTCAGTGTGTATGTGTGAACACGGCTGTATCAGTGTGTGTGTGTGAACACGGCTGTGTCAGTGTGTGTGTGTGTGAACACGCCTGTATCAGTGTGTGTGTGTGTGAACACGGCTGTGTCAGTGTGTGTGTGTGTGTGAACACGGCTGTGTCAGTGTGTGTGTGTGAACACGGCTGTGTCAGTGTGTGTGTGTGTGTGTGAACACGGCTGTGTCAGTGTGTGTGTGTGTGTGTGAACACGGCTGTGTCAGTGTGTGTGTGTGTGTGTGAACACGGCTGTGTCAGTGTGTGTGTGTGTGTGTGAACACGGCTGTGTCAGTGAGGGCGGCTGAGTTTACCCGGGGACATGACCCGTCCTCTTTCGCACTTGCCGGTATTGCAGCCATTATTGTGCTTGGCTTTGTGGTGGGATCAGGGGGGCACCTGAGCTGCTGGTGGGATGTGCTGCTGTCTCTGTGATATCCCTGTGCTCCTCACCTGTTTACATGGAGCCACATCACAGCGGCGGCTCCTGTGTTATCTGGAGGAAGCACCACATGGGGGTCCTCTGCTGTGATAACAGGGGGTGACGACCCCCACAACTGCCGGGCTGTCCGCAGTGATGAACATTGGCTCAGTGGATCAGGCGGAGGACACAGAGGTCTCTGCTGCTGCTCCCGGCTGGGTGGGACAGGGGTTGTTTTTGGCCTGTGGCCCCCATCAGCCTAGGAAGATTGCTGGATCCAGTTACATCCAGTGATGAGGGGCCCCTGCCGTGTGCCCGACCCCACCAGGGAGGCACCAACATCCCCAACCTCAGCCCCAGCCCAAAATACTGCCTGCAGCCTATCTCCTGTGATGCTGTCTGCTCAGCTGCTGTATCTAAGCTAGTGTGTGATACTATCTGCTGAGCTACCCATACGCAATATATGGTGCATAACTCCTCGTAACCACTGAGCCATCACACTGCCCATATGTAATATATACTACATAACTCCTCGTAACCACTGAGCCATCACACTGCCCATATGTAATATATACTACATAACTCCTAGTAACCACTGAGCCATCACACTGCCCATACCCAATATATGGTGCATAACTCCTCGTAACCACTGAGCCATCACACTGCCCATACCCAATATATGATGCATAACTCCTCGTAACCACTGAGCCATCACACTGCCCATATGTAATATATACTACATAACTCCTAGTAACCACTGAGCCATCACACTGCCCATACCCAATATATGGTGCATAACTCCTCGTAACCACTGAGCCATCACACTGCCCATATGTAATATATACTACATAACTCCTCGTAACCACTGAGCCATCACACTGTCCATATGCAATATATACTACATAACTCCTAGTAACCACTGAGCCATCACACTGCCCATATGCAATATATACTACATAACTCCTTGTAACCACTGAGCCATCACACTGCCCATATGCAATATATACTACATAACTCCTCGTAACCACTGAGCCATCACACTGCCCATATGCAATATATACTACATAACTCCTCGTAACCACTGAGCCATCACACTGCCCATATGCAATATATACTACATAACTCCTAGTAACCACTGAGCCATCACACTGCCCATATGCAATATATACTACATAACTCCTCGTAACCACTGAGCCATCACACTGCCCATATGCAATATATACTACATAACTCCTAGTAACCACTGAGCCATCACACTGCCCATATGCAATATATACTACATAACTCCTTGTAACCACTGAGCCATCACACTGCCCATATGCAATATATACTACATAACTCCTCGTAACCAGTGAGCTATCACATCGGCCATACACAATGTAAAGTACATGACTCCTCATAACCACTGGGCCACCACACTGCCCATATACAATATATACTATATAACACCTAGTAACCACTGAGCCATCACACTGTCAATATACAATATATACTATATAACTCATCGTAACCACTGAGCCTTCCCACTGCCCATGCACAACATATACTACATAATACCTCATAACCACTGAGCCACCGTGTTACAGAACAATCTGATTTTTAAGAGACTTTTGAAAACTAAACATCAGTAAGTAGCCAGAACATTTGTCCCTGTAGAGTATGGGGAGCAGATTCCTTACAGCGATCAGTAAATGGGGCTTTATACCGCGGCGATGTGACCACGTTCACACCTAGAGGAAATGCTGCTGTCTCTGCAGGTGCGCTCTGCGGCGCTGGAGCGTTATTCTCTATCAGCTTCTATGCGGAGTCTGAGAAAAGCGACTGTAAAGATCAACATTGTGGTTTCAAGCGCAGAATCCGAGATTGTCTGTTCTGTAAAAAGCATTAAAAACGCGTCATCACATCTGCACCAAAAACGCATCAAATAAGGTCGAAAGAGGCGTAAAAAACCCGCAGCAAATACACAATAATCAGAGAAGATTGTTATTGTGTTGTACGGTGCGGACACCTGCAGAAAACGTGCAGAAAAAATGTAGCATTTACGTTACGTGTGAACAATGCCTAAGCGTTACATTTTTGTTACATTTTTTTCTACATCACCGTAAATAATGTGATCACTGTGTTGTGCGGGTGTATATGATTACCCGGACACGAATACGTCTGTTATTTTCTGATTTGTGGTGTTTATAATTTAAAAATGG
The DNA here is from genome assembly GCF_046119375.1 of Phyllobates terribilis. Classification (NCBI taxonomy): domain Eukaryota; kingdom Metazoa; phylum Chordata; class Amphibia; order Anura; family Dendrobatidae; genus Phyllobates; species Phyllobates terribilis. The sequence goes on from NW_027364715.1 coordinate 105,033, forward strand.
GGCAGTAAAAATGGGATTATAGGAATTATTTTTCGTCATTTTTTTTAGTAATTTTATGGCAAGAAAAAAATCTGACTTCATTTTACCTGTAGAAGACAGGGACATAGAGTTACATCTGTATATACCAGTGCATTTCTATGTACCAGTACAATCTGCCTGTAAAGAAGAAGACCAGTCACAATGAAGCAGAGAAGATTCTCCTACGTTTGTCAGTGCAGCCTGTGGCTTATTGCTTCTCGATTAACCTATTTCTTGTGGAGCACGGTGTGGTCATTGTTACAGATCCCATTTTAATCACATGGGAAGATGTGCTTCCGAGAACATTGATTTTTACACTTGATCAGCTTATGAATCTTCTCGCCCAATGAATGAGCATTTTCCATGTTATTCGCGTGTTTGCCGGCCTCTTTATTAGATGTGCTGATAATCGGGAACGAGCAGGACTATGAACGCCTCTTTCCCAATTATCAGCCCATATTAAGGGGTCTTAATGCAACACCTCCAGCGGCTGATTCCGGGGATCCTGCACCTCATCCAGGGTGTGATGGCGGCTGCCTCCACAGGGCATGAAATCTGCAATATCCACCATTGGAGGGAGGTTATTGCCGGCAGCGGACTCACAGGGAGCTCAAATACCGGGACCACACACATAATCTGCTTCTTATTCAGAAAGTTTGGACACGTTGTTATTTTCATGTAGATTCGCCTCCAACGTGAAAATGGACCCAGGAAAAAGAGTATGAGAGAGGGGAAACGGAACTGAAAAGTGAAAGAGATTTCTGCCCTAAATGTTTGAGCTCACACAAGTCATAAAAACCTGCCATCCCTATGAGGTGAGTGGTGTCACCAGAGCCCAAACCTGGCACCTTCTAGTCCCTACTGCCTTGTCACACAGAGATACATGATACAAATCCGTCTACAGTCACCACTAGGGGGAGCTCCCTGTATACAGAGATACATGATACAAATCCGTCTACAGTCACCACTAGGGAGAGCTCCCTATATACAGAGATACATAAGATTCTGTCTGCAGCCACCACTAGGGGGAGCTCCCTGTATACAGAGATACATGATAAGATCCTGTCTGCAGCCACCACTAGGGGGAGCTCCCTGTATACAGAGATACATGATAAGATCCTGTCTGCAGCCACCACTAGGGGGAGCTCCCTGTATATAGAGACACATGATAAGATCCTGTCTGCAGTCCCCACTAGGGGGAGCTCCCTGTATACAGAGATACATGATAAGATCCTGCCTGCAGTCACCACTAGGGGGAGCTCCCTGTATACAGAGATACATGATAAGATTCTGTCTGCAGCCACCACTAGGGGGAGCTCCCTGTATACAGAGATACATGATAAGATCCTGTTTGCAGTCACCACTAGGGGGAGCTCCCTGTATACAGAGATACATGATAAGATCCTGTCTGCAGCCACCACTAGGGGGAGCTCCCTGTATACAGAGACACATGATAAGATCCTTTCTGCAGTCACCACTAGGGGGAGCTCCCTGTATACAGAGACACATGATAAGATCCTGTCTGCAGTCACCACTAGGGGGAGCTCCCTGTATACAGAGAAACATGATAAGATTCTGTCTGCAGCCACCACTAGAGGGAGCTCCCTGTATACAGAGATACATGATAGGATACTGTCTGCAGTCACCACTAGGGGGAGCTCCCTGTATACAGAGATACATGATAAGATCCTGTCTGCAGCCACCACTAGGGGGAGCTCTCTGTATACAGAGATACATGATAAGATTCTGTCTGCAGCCACCACTAGGGGGAGCTCTCTGTATACATAGATACATGATAAGATTCTGTCTGCAGCCACCACTAGGGGGAGCTCCCTGTATACAGAGATACATGTAAGATTCTGTCTGCAGCCACCACTAGAGGGAGCTTCCTGTATACAGAGATACATGATAAGATCCTGTCTGCAGTCACCACTAGGGGGAGCTCCCTGTATACAGAGATACATGATAGGATCCTGTCTGCAGTCACCACTAGGGGGAGCTCCCTGTATACAGAGATACATGATAAGATCCTGTCTGCAGCCACCACTAGGGGGAGCTCTCTGTATACAGAGATACATGATAAGATTCTGTCTGCAGCCACCACTAGGAGGAGCTCCCTGTATACAGAGATACATGATAAGATCCTGTCTGCAGCCACCACTAGGGGGAGTTCTCTGTATACAGAGATACATGATAAGATTCTGTCTGCAGCCACCACTAGGAAAAGCTCCCTGTATACAGAGATACATGATAAGATCCTGTCTGCAGTCACCACTAGGGGGAGCTCCCTGTATACAGTGATACATGATAAGATTCTGTCTGCAGCCACCACTAGAGGGAGCTCCCTGTATACAGAGATACATGATAGGATCCTGTCTGCAGTCACCACTAGGGGGAGCTCCCTGTATACAGAGATACATGATAAGATCCTGTCTGCAGCCACCACTAGGGGGAGCTCCCTGTATACATAGATACATGATAAGATCCTGTCTGCAGTCACCACTAGGAGGAGCTCCCTGTATACAGAGATACATGATAGGATCCTGTCTGCAGTCACCACTAGGGGGAGCTCCCTGTATACAGAGATACATGATTCGATTCTGTCTACAGCCACCACTAGGGGGAGCTCCCTGTATACAGAGATACATGATAAGATCCTGTCTGCAGTCACCACAAGGGGGAGGTCCCTGTATACAGAGATACATGATAAGATCCTGTCTGCAGCCACCGCTAGGGGGATCTCCCTGTATACAGAGATACATGATAAGATTCTGTCTGCAGCCACCACTAGGGGGAGCTCCCTGTATACAGAGATACATGATAAGATCCTGTCTTCAGCCTCCACTAGGGGGAGCTCCCTGTATACAGAGATACATGATAAGATCCTGTCTGCAGTCACCAATAGGGGGAGCTCACTGTATACAGAGATACATGATAAGATCCTGTCTGCAGCCACCACTAGGGGGAGCTCCCTGTATACAGAGATACATGATAAGATTCTGTCTGCAGTCACCACTAGAGGGAGCTCCCTGTATACAGAGATACATGATAAGATTCTGTCTGCAGCCACCACAAGGGGGAGCTCCCTGTATACAGAGATACATGATAAGATTCTGTCTGCAGCCACCACAAGGGGAAGCTCCCTGTATACAGAGATACATGATAAGATTCTGTCTGCAGTCACCACTAGAGGGAGCTCCCTGTATACAGAGATACATGATAAGATCATGTCTGCTGCCACCATTAGGGGGAGCTCCCTGTATACAGAGATACATGATAAGATACTATCTGCAGCCACCACTAGGGGGAGCTCCCTGTATATAGAGATACATGATAAGGTCCTGTCTGCAGCCACCACTAGGGGGAGCTCCCTGTATACAGATATACATGATAAGATTCTGTCTGCAGCCACCACTAGAGGTAGCTCCCTGTATACAGAGATACATGATAAGATTATGTCTGCAGCCACCTCTAGGGGGTGCTCCCTGTATATAGAGATACATGATAAGATTCTGTCTGTAGCCAACACTAGGGGGAGCTCCCTGTATACAGAGATACATGATAGGATCCTGTCTGCAGTCACCACTAGGGGGAGCTCCCTGTATACAGAGATACATGATAAGATCCTGTCTGCAGCCACCACTAGGGGGAGCTCCCTGTATACAGAGATACATGATAGGATCCTGTCTGCAGTCACCACTAGGGGGAACTACCGGTATACAGAGATACATGATAAGATCCTGTCTGCAGCCACCACTAGGGGGAGCTTCCTGTATACAGAGATACATGATAAGATCCTGTCTGCAGCCACCACTAGGGGGAGCTTCCTGTATACAGAGATACATGATAAGATTCTGTCTGCAGCCACCACTAGGGGGAGCTCCCTGTATACAGAGATACATTATAAGATTCTGTCTGTAGCCACCACTAGGGGGAGCTCCCTGTATATAGAGATACATGATAAGATCCTGTCTGCAGCCAACACTAGGGGGAGCTCCCTGTATACAGAGAAACATGATAAGATCCTGTCTGTAGCCACCACTAGGGGGAGCTCCCTGTATACAAAGATACATGATAAGATTCTGTCTGCTGCTGTCACGCTGTCTCTGTATACTGGAGGTAGGGGGCCTAAGCTGACCCTAAGCTGGGGCCCTGACTAATCCCTCAACCTGGAGGTACTGTTAAAGGTACAGAGGTCCAGGCCGCCAGCGTAACCCCTACCTCCTGAGGATCCCTGCACCTAAGTAATCTAGTCCTGAGAAGGACCCCGATCACAACAAAAGAGGACAAGTAATAATATGCCCACACACAGTACTTAGACGAACGAGACAGTACAAGGGAAAAACCAAAACCACCTTGAATACAAAAACTACACAACTACAACAGAGGGAACACCAACGGGAAAGGAGATAAATGATAAAGCGAGGAAGGGAAAAAACACTCCAAATACACTTATCTCAGAAACTCCAAATACCACGATCCGCTCTGTTAGTCTGTATGAAATGCTTTCACCGACACTTCCCAAACAGACCAGCAGGCATTTGAAGGAGTCTCACTACAGCAACATTGATTGCAGCTGGGCGAGGCTGGACCTCGTCTAGCACAGAGAGAGAGAGAATTAACTCCCTCACTGCCGAAAACACAAAGCACCAAAAAGTCAGCTGCGAGAAGTCAGGCTGTGTAATCGTGACGATCTTCGTGGCGACACACCCGTGACAGTACCCCCCCTTCTACGAGGGGCCTCCGGACCCTCAGGGCCAGGTTTATCCGGGTGAGTCGTGTGGAAGGCCCGAACTAATCGGTCTGCGTTAATATCCGACGCAGGAACCCACATCCTCTCCTCAGGACCATACCCTTTCCAATGAACCAGGTACTGAAGGGACCGGCGATTAAAACGTGAATCGATGACCCTTGATACCTGGAACTCCAAGTTACCATTGACCACCACTGGAGGGGGAGGTAAAGGTGACGGTACCACCGGCGCCACATACCTCTTAAGCAACGATCTGTGGAACACGTTGTGAATTTTAAACGTAGGGGGGAGGTCAAGACGGAATGCCACCGGATTAATAATAGAACTGATTCTGTACGGCCCAATGAACCTGGGACCCAGTTTCCAGGAGGGAACCTTAAGTTTAATATTCCTGGTAGACAACCATACCCGATCGTTCACACTTAGGTCCGGACCAGACACTCTCCTCCTATCAGCCATACGTTTGTATCGGTTCCCCATAGTATTCAGATTCTTCAGCACCCCTCTCCATACTGAAGCGAGTGATGAGGAAAATCGTTCCTCCTCAGGAACCCCCGAAGAGCCCCACCTACTGAAAGTACAAAACTGGGGGTGAAAACCATATGCCCCAAAAAACGGGGACTTACCAGTGGACTCGCTCCGCCTATTATTAAGAGCAAACTCTGCCAGAGGTAAGAAAGAAGCCCAGTCCTCCTGGTTCTCTGACACAAAACACCGGAGATATGTCTCCAAGCTCTGGTTCATACGTTCCGTCTGACCATTGGTCTGAGGGTGAAAAGCCGATGAGAATGACAAATGCATCCCCCGCCGTACACAAAACGCCTTCCAGAACTTGGACACAAACTGAGACCCCCGATCAGACACCACCTCGGAGGGTACCCCGTGAAGCCTCACAATCTCCCCAATGAACACCTGCGCAAGAGTTTTAGCATTAGGGAGAGCCGGAAGAGCGATAAAATGTGCCATCTTGCTGAACCTGTCCACTACAACGAGTATGACCGTTTTACCCGAAGACGGAGGGAGGTCCGTAATAAAGTCCATAGACAGATGAGTCCAAGGACGCTCCGGGATCTTCAAAGGTAAGAGGGCCCCAGACGGACGGGTATGTGAGGTCTTAGAGCGTGCACAAACCCCACAGGACGCGACAAAAGTTACCACCTCTTTATGTAAGTTAGGCCACCAAAACCGACGCGAGAGGAGATCCACAGTTGCTTTACTCCCCGGGTGTCCTGCAAAAACTGAGTTATGGTGTGCCTCGATCACCTTTTGTCGCAACTGATCTGGAACAAACAGTCTCCCCGGAGGTCCAACAGGGGCGTCCCCCTGAGCCTCCAATACCTCCTCCTCCAGCTCAGAGCATACTGTCGAAACCACCACCCCCTCCTGAAGGATAGGAATCGGGTCGTCCGTATTCCCGGCCCCAGGGAAACTACGAGATAAGGCATCCGCCTTTACATCTTTTGACCCAGGACGATATGTAACGACAAAATTAAACCTGGTAAAAAACAATGACCACCTAGCTTGTCTGGGATTCAGACGTTTCGCGGACTCCAGATATAGCAGGTTCTTGTGATCGGTGATGACGGTGACCGGATGGACTGCCCCCTCTAAAAAATGACGCCACTCCTCAAAAGCTAACTTAATGGCCAAGAGTTCCCTATTGCCGACATCGTAATTCCTCTCAGCGGACGACAATTTTTTAGAGAAAAAGGCGCACGGATGCCACTTACCAGGGGACGAACCCTGTGACAATACTGCTCCCACCCCTACCTCAGAAGCGTCTACCTCTACAATGAATGGCTGTGACGCATCAGGTTGAATGAGTATGGGTGCCGAGGCAAAACATTTTTTCAAGGAGGAGAATGCTTGACAAGCCTTGTCAGGCCACCTAGAAAAATCCGTCCCCTTTTTAGTCATGTCTGTGAGAGGCTTAACCATGGACGAGAAATTACGAATGAACTTCCGGTAATAATTAGCAAACCCCAGGAAACGTTGTAGTGCCTTAAGATTCTCTGGCCGATCCCACTCAAGAACTGCCCGCACTTTCCCAGGGTCCATACGAAAACCGGACGCTGAAACCAGGAAGCCTAAAAACTGGAGTTCCTGTACGGCGAACACACACTTTTCCCATTTGGCATACAGTTTATTATCCCGCAAGATCTGTAACACCTGCCTAACGTGCTCCTGATGAGACACCAGATCCGGCGAGTAAATTAAGATATCATCCAGATATATGACAACAAACTGTCCCACCAGGCGGCGAAAAATGTCATTAACAAAGTGTTGGAACACCGCCAGGGCATTAGTCAGACTGAATGGCATGACAAGGTTCTCATAATGCCCCTCCGGAGTGTTAAACGCCGTCTTCCACTCATCCCCCTTGTAACATACCTGGCGGCGTCCTTGCATAGTGGTCCATCTCCCACTGTGCAAGAGCGCGCACTTGATCTCCTGTCCAGAATGTCTCTCTGGCTTCCCTCCATGCTGTCTGTTTGTGTCTGTTTCTGCTGCTTAAGGGCGGCGCCCGATCACTTCCTGCTTTTTGTACCTGCTGTGGGTCACACCCCTTGTGCGTCCTCAGCCTATTGCTGTCTGTCACCTGGTATATAGCTCAGCTGCTCCCATCTATCCCTGCCTGAGCATAGTGTTTCTTTCAGTGTGTGCTTGCACTCTGAAGGTGCCAGGTCCCGTTCTGTGTTCTCTTGTCTGCCTATCCTGGAGGCTGTATTTCCAGGCCTGTCTGAACACGCTCCTAGCCTGTTCCTCCCGCCTTCTAGGGGCTGATTACCTAGACCCGCTCCTGTATCTTGTCTGTCCTGTCTGAACACGCTCCTAGCCTGTTCCTCCCGCCTTCTAGGGGCCGATTACCTAGACCCGCTCCTGTATCTTGTCTGTCCTGTCTGAACACGCTCCTTGCCTGTTCGTCCCGCCTCTCTGGGGGCCGTATTCCCAGACCCGCTCCTGTATCCCTCTGCAGTGTCGGTCTCCTCCGTACACTCAGTTCCAGTCTGAACTCTCTCCTATCCTTTACCTGTTTTGCCTCTATGTCCGATGTCCGTTCTCTTCCTTTTTCTGCAGAGTCTGAACTCGTACCTAACTCCTGCTTGTTGTCTCTGTACTCCCGTTTGTGAGTTTGTGGTCCACTCGCTACTTCACTGCAAGTACCCTGTTGGTATCTGGCTCTGCCTTTCTCTTCCTGTCTGTTCCGTGTGAACAGAGCCCTGTCCCCCCTGCTCTGCCTTGCTCACCGCTCCGGCGGTTCTAGCCTGCCCTGCTTCTGCCCGCTGCTCCGGCAGTCCTGTCCTGCCCTGCTTCTGCCCGCTACTCCGGCAGTCCTGTCCTGCCCTGCTTCTGCCCGCTGCTCTGGCAGTCCTGTCCTGCCCTGCTTCTGCCCGCTGCTCCGGCAGTCCTGTCCTGCCCTGCTTGTGCTCGCTGCTCCTGCAGCCCCGTCCTGCTCTGTTCTTGCCCACCGCTTCGGGCGTTCCCTCTCTGCTGTGGTTGTCTACCGCATCTGCGGTTCTGTGACCCAGTCTGTACTGGGTCTTAACCTTTCTGTGCTCCAGCCCGTCCTTTCGGCCAGTACCTCCCTGCCTGCATACTCGCCTGTATCCACCCATCTACATACCTGCCGTGTTTGCTTATATCCACCAGTCTGTGCCAGCCTAACCTGCCTGTTCCTGAGTCCCAGTGTGTACTGGGTCCTATCCCGCCTGTGTTCCTACCTGCTAGTGCCTCCCTGTCTGCACTCTAGCTGTGCTTGCCTGTACCCCTCTACCTGTATTGTTCCTGAGTCCCAGTGTGTACTGGGTCCTATCCCGCCTGTGTTCCTACCTGCTAGTGCCTCCCTGTCTGCACTCTAGCTGCACTTGCCTTTACCCGCCTGCCTGCATACCAGTCGTGCCTGCCTATACCCTCCAGTCTGTGCGCCAGCCTAACCAGCCTGATCCAGTAATCCCTGTGTGGGTCAACCCCCGTGTCCGGAGTTTGACCTGGAGTAGCACCTGGTTCCTCTGCCCGGTTTCTCCCTGGTGCACTGGCGTCGTATGCTGTCGTGCCATCTTGGTCGGATCGGCCAGATACTTAGTCACGCCCCTCCAGGCACTCTCCGGTTCATGGTCCAGTGGAATCACTACAATCACACGCACACGCCGCTCAGCCCGGGCGTGTGCATAACAGCATGCTCAGGCCATGGTTCCCATTGAGCCTCACGGCCTTCGCTCTCTGAGAAGTTTTCCAGCGAATACATGCATTAAAATAAATAAATAAATTTTTTTTTTTTTTCCTTTAGCTGAGTTCCAGGCGAATTACGCACCCGTCCAGATGGATCTATCTGCTCTCGTTCCCGCGGATCCGCTACGTTATTATGGGGATCCTAGACAAAGTCGTGCATTTGTGGAGCAATGCATGCTACACTTCAAGTTCTACCCTCTATGTTTTCCCACCGATCGGGTTAAGGTGGCATTCATTATGTCTTACCTGGCGGGTGATGCCTTGGAATGGATCAACCCCCTATATGAAACACAGGATCCGATCCTCCTGGACCTAATGGCCTTCCTGGTGGCCTTTCTAATGGTCTTCGATGATCCTAACCCGGAGGCTCCTGCTGAAGCTTCACTTCCCAATATCCCGGAGCAGCCCCAATGGGTAATGTGTGTGGGTAGCGCAATAGTCCTCCAGCCCAATGAGACTACTGCCCACCCAGAATCCTCACAGGGTGACTACGCTTTCCGGAATACTTCTCCCAACCTCAAGAGGCAGTCCAGACGTGCTAGACGTAGAGGCAAGCCGTCACGCCAGGGTCTGTCCTCCCTGAGACCTCCTGACCCCAACCTTGAAGTCCCTACTGAAGCTTCATCTCCCTGTATCCCGGAGAAGCCCCAACGGGTAATGTGCGTGGGTAGTGCACCAGTTCTCCTGCCCGAAGAGACTTCTGCCCATCCAGACTCCACACAGGAGAACTTCCTGCACCCGGCATCAGATGCTTCACCCACTTTAACCGGTGTGCATGTCCAAGGATGCTCCAAAGCTGTGGTTACCTCAGAGTCTGTGCACCTCTACTACCTGGCGGAGGACCCCCTGTTGCCTCCTGAATCCTCCGGGATACCACTCGATGACAAATGGAGAGAGAATTCTCTACACCCGGTACTCGATACTTTGTCCGCTTCGTCCTGTGAGCCTGACAATGGGTACCCCAAAGTGGTAGTTACCTCCGAGTCTCTACACCCCTCCGACCAGGCGGAGGACCTCCAGTTGTCTCCTGAACCCTTCGGGGTGCTACCTGGTAGCGAAAGGACAGAGACTCTCCTATACTCTGTACCTGATACCTCGCTCGCTTCGTCCAGTGAGTCCAACCTAGTGTACTCCGAAGCAGAGGTTACTCCCGAGTCTCTACACCCCTCCGACCAGGCGGAGGACCTCCAGTTGTCTCCTGAACCCTTCGGGGTGCTACCTGGTAGCGAAAGGACAGAGACTCTCCTATACTCTGTACCTGATACCTCGCTCGCTTCGTCCAGTGAGTCCAACCTAGTGTACTCTGAAGCAGAGGTTACCCGTGAGTCTCTACACCCCTCTGACCAGGCGGAGGACCGCCAGTTGTCTCCAGAACCCTTCGGGGTGCCACCTGGTGGAGAATGGACAGAGACTTTCCTATACTCGGTACCCGATACCTCGCCTGCTTCGTCCAGTGAGTCCGACCTAGTGTACTCTGAAGCAGATGTTTTCTCTGAGCCTCTGCACTCTTCTGACCCGGCGGAGGACCTCCAGTTGTTTCCTGAATCCTCCGGGGTACCACCAGAAAACAAAGAGACAGTGACTTTTCCTCATTATGTACCTGATAACCCGTCTATTTCTTCCTGTGAGCTTGACAAGATGTACCTCGAAGCAGAGATTACCCCCAAGTCTCTGTCCCCCTCCAACCCGGTGGAGGACTTCCAGTTGTCTCCTGTACCCTCTGGGGTGCCACCTGAAAATATGTGGAGAGAGACTTCCTTGTGTGCTGTTCCTGGTACTCCACCCGTTTCGTCTGTTGCTAAGGGTGGCTGGATGGGAGGTAGCATCCTAGCTACCCAGAGGAGACCAGTTTTTCCGGTGGACAGGGGAAGTGATCTCTTCGAAGTGAAGAATTGGCCCTCGAATTCCCTGCGGAAGGTTCTGGCAGGCCTGAAGAAGAGGGGGCGTAAGGGGGGGGGGGTACTGTAACATACCTGGCGGCGTCCTTGCATAGTGGTCCATCTCCCACTGTGCAAGAGCGCGCACTTGATCTCCAGTCCAGAATGTCTCTCTGGCTTCCCTCCATGCTGTCTGTTTGTGTCTGTTTCTGCTGCTTAAGGGCGGCGCCCGATCACTTCCTGCTTTTTGTACCTGCTGTGGGTCACACCTCTTGTGCGTCCTCAGCCTATTGCTGTCTGTCACCTGGTATATAGCTCAGCTGCTCCCATCTATCCCTGCCTGAGCATAGTGTTTCTTTCAGTGTGTGCTTGCACTCTGAAGGTGCCAGGTCCCGTTCTGTGTTCTCTTGTCTGCCTATCCTGGAGGCTGTATTTCCAGGCCTGTCTGAACACGCTCCTAGCCTGTTCCTCCCGCCTTCTAGGGGCTGATTACCTAGACCCGCTCCTGTATCTTGTCTGTCCTGTCTGAACACGCTCCTAGCCTGTTCCTCCCGCCTTCTAGGGGCCGATTACCTAGACCCGCTCCTGTATCTTGTCTGTCCTGTCTGAACACGCTCCTTGCCTGTTCGTCCCGCCTCTCTGGGGGCCGTATTCCCAGACCCGCTCCTGTATCCCTCTGCAGTGTCGGTCTCCTCCGTACACTCAGTTCCAGTCTGAACTCTCTCCTATCCTTTACCTGTTTTGCCTCTATGTCCGATGTCCGTTCTCTTCCTTTTTCTGCAGAGTCTGAACTCGTACCTAACTCCTGCTTGTTGTCTCTGTACTCCCGTTTGTGAGTTTGTGGTCCACTCGCTACTTCACTGCAAGTACCCTGTTGGTATCTGGCTCTGCCTTTCTCTTCCTGTCTGTTCCGTGTGAACAGAGCCCTGTCCCCCCTGCTCTGCCTTGCTCACCGCTCCGGCGGTTCTAGCCTGCCCTGCTTCTGCCCGCTGCTCCGGCAGTCCTGTCCTGCCCTGCTTCTGCCCGCTACTCCGGCAGTCCTGTCCTGCCCTGCTTCTGCCCGCTGCTCTGGCAGTCCTGTCCTGCCCTGCTTCTGCCCGCTGCTCCGGCAGTCCTGTCCTGCCCTGCTTGTGCTCGCTGCTCCTGCAGCCCCGTCCTGCTCTGTTCTTGCCCACCGCTTCGGGCGTTCCCTCTCTGCTGTGGTTGTCTACCGCATCTGCGGTTCTGTGACCCAGTCTGTACTGGGTCTTAACCTTTCTGTGCTCCAGCCCGTCCTTTCGGCCAGTACCTCCCTGCCTGCATACTCGCCTGTATCCACCCATCTGCATACCTGCCGTGTTTGCTTATATCCACCAGTCTGTGCCAGCCTAACCTGCCTGTTCCTGAGTCCCAGTGTGTACTGGGTCCTATCCCGCCTGTGTTCCTACCTGCTAGTGCCTCCCTGTCTGCACTCTAGCTGTGCTTGCCTGTACCCCTCTACCTGTATTGTTCCTGAGTCCCAGTGTGTACTGGGTCCTATCCCGCCTGTGTTCCTACCTGCTAGTGCCTCCCTGTCTGCACTCTAGCTGCGCTTGCCTTTACCCGCCTGCCTGCATACCAGTCGTGCCTGCCTATACCCTCCAGTCTGTGCGCCAGCCTAACCAGCCTGATCCAGTAATCCCTGTGTGGGTCAACCCCCGTGTCCGGAGTTTGACCTGGAGTAGCACCTGGTTCCTCTGCCCGGTTTCTCCCTGGTGCACTGGCGTCGTATGCCGTCGTGCCATCTTGGTCGGATCGGCCAGATACTTAGTCACGCCCCTCCAGGCACTCTCCGGTTCATGGTCCAGTGGAATCACTACAATCACACGCACACGCCGCTCAGCCCGGGCGTGTGCATAACACCCCTCCTTCATCCTAATCAGATTGTACGCCCCCCTGAGATCCAACTTAGAGAACCATTTGGCGCCCACGATCTGATTAAAGAGATCGGGAATAAGTGGGAGTGGATACGGATCTCGGACCGTAATCCGATTAAGTTCACGGAAATCCAGGCAAGGGCGTAGGCCTCCATCTTTCTTCTTAACAAAGAAGAACCCCGCAGCCACCGGTGAAGATGAAGGTCTAATATGCCCCTTAGCCAGACTTTCTGAGATATAATCCTTCATGGCCTGCCTCTCAGGACCAGAAAGGTTATACAACCTAGCTTTAGGTAACTTGGCCTCAGGGAGCAGTTTTACAGAACAGTCATACTCGCGATGAGGAGGTAGTTCCTGACACCCTTTCTCCGAGAATACATCCTCAAAGTCCGCCAGAAATGGAGGTAAGACCCAAGGAGTAACCGCACCGATGACCGTGTTCATGCAGTTTTTATTACAGAATTTACTCCATTGGCTTATCTCTCTGGTTTGCCAATTAATAACCGGGTTATGCTTAGTTAACCAAGGAAGGCCCAACACTATAGGAGTGGGAAGACCCTCCAACACGTAGCAAGACAACAGTTCTTTATGTATCGCCCCCACTTGAAGTTTTACGTCATGCACAGCTTGCAAAAAACTTCCCTGACCGAGAGGCCTGGCATCGATCGAGAATATGGGGATGGGTTTAGCCAACTCACTCAATCGCATACCTTGAACCCGGGCAAACCGAGCATCAACCAGATTAGCCCCGGCCCCACTATCCAGAAGAACAGATATCCTCTCAGTTCTCGTACCCACCACCACCTCCGCCGGTACGAGAAACTGAGACGAACCTAGGGACGAAATACCTACTCCCAGATTGCCGTCCACCACACAACCTGGGATCAACAGTTTTCCGACGACTCTTCACTCTGCAAGGGACGGGATGGACACCCCCCAATAAAATGTCCCTTTCTCCCGCAGAAGAAACACCTTCCTGTCTTATGGCGCACCACCGGTCCCCTCCCCCGAAATGATGTCCCTCCTAATTGCATAGGCTCCTCTGGACTGACCAGGGGAACCACCGTATGAGGGGACCTTGTAGGAGGTGGAGTCATCACAGGGGGTCGAGTTATCCCGCACCTCTCCCGAAGCCGTCTGTCAACGCGAATAGCCAGGGCCATAGCGGCTTCCAGTGACGCGGGAGAGTCATACTGTGCCAACACATCCTGTAATTTGTCGGATAAACCTTGACAAAACTGGCTCCTAAGAGCCGGGTCATTCCACTGGGTGTCCGTGGCCCACCTACGGAACTCCGAACAGAATTCCTCCGCCAGACGATCTCCCTGCTGGATCCTACGTAACTTAGACTCAGCAAGGGAGATCCGATCTGGGTCATCATATACGAGTCCCAGAGCAGCGAAAAACCTATCCACTGACTGGAGAGCCGGGGAGCCCGGGGGAAGAGAGAACGCCCAAGATTGTGGGTCCCCTTGTAGGAGCGAGATGACAATTCCCACCCTTTGTTCTTCACTCCCCGATGACCGAGGCCGCAGCCGAAAGTACAATTTGCATGCCTCCCGGAAAACAAAAAACTTGTCCCGCCCCCCAGTGAACCTGTCAGGGAGAGCTACTTTAGGTTCTGGTCCGGCTTGCTCCTGAGGATGCAAAACCTTGGACCTAACGTCCGCCAGCTCCATGGACAAACTCTGCAACTTCCGAGCTAGACCGGCTACTGGATCCATGGTAGCTGGAGAAAAACTAAGTGGGTCGGTGAAAATGTCACGCTGTCTCTGTATACTGGAGGTAGGGGGCCTAAGCTGACCCTAAGCTGGGGCCCTGACTAATCCCTCAACCTGGAGGTACTGTTAAAGGTACAGAGGTCCAGGCCGCCAGCGTAACCCCTACCTCCTGAGGATCCCTGCACTTAAGTAATCTAGTCCTGAGAAGGACCCCGATCACAACAAAAGAGGACAAGTAATAATATGCCCACACACAGTACTTAGACGAACGAGACAGTACAAGGGAAAAACCAAAACCACCTTGCATACAAAAACTACACAACTACAACAGAGGGAACACCAACGGGAAAGGAGATAAATGATAAAGCGAGGAAGGGAAAAAACACTCCAAATACACTTATCTCAGAAACTCCAAATACCACGATCCGCTCTGTTAGTCTGTATGAAATGCTTTCACCGACACTTCCCAAACAGACCAGCAGGCATTTGAAGGAGTCTCACTACAGCAGCATTGATTGCAGCTGGGCGAGGCTGGACCTCGTCTAGTACAGAGAGAGAGAGAATTAACTCCCTCACTGCCGAAAACACAAAGCACCAAAAAGTCAGCTGCGAGAAGTCAGGCTGTGTAATCGTGACGATCTTCGTGGCGACACACCCGTGACAGCTGCCACCACTAGAGGGAGCTCCCTGTATACAGAGATACATGATAAGATCCTGTCTGCAGCCTCCACTAGGGGGAGCTCCCTGTATACAGAGAAACATGATAAGATTCTGTCTGCAGCCTCCACTAGAGGGAGCTCCCTGTATACAGAGATACATGATAAGATCCTGTCTGCAGTCACCACTAGGGGGAGCTCACTGTATACAGAGATACATGATAAGATCCTGTCTGCAGCCACCACTAGGGGGAGCTCCCTGTATACAGAGATACATGATAAGATTCTGTCTGCAGTCACCACTAGAGGGAGCTCCCTGTATACAGAGATACATGATAAGATTCTGTCTGCAGCCACCACAAGGGGGAGCTCCCTGTATACAGAGATACATGATAAGATTCTGTCTGCAGTCACCACTAGAGGGAGCTCCATGTATACAGAGATACATGATAAGATCATGTCTGCTGCCACCATTAGGGGGAGCTCCCTGTATACAGAGATACATGATAAGATACTATCTGCAGCCACCACTAGGGGGAGCTCCCTGTATATAGAGATACATGATAAGGTCCTGTCTGCAGCCACCACTAGGGGGAGCTCCCTGTATACAGATATACATGATAAGATTCTGTCTGTAGCCACCACTAGGAGGAGCTCCCTGTATACAGAGATACATGATAAGATTATGTCTGCAGCCACCTCTAGGGGGAGCTCCCTGTATATAGAGATACATGATAAGATTCTGTCTGCAGCCACCACTAGAGGGAGCTCCCTGTAAACAGAGATGAATGATAAGATTCTGTCTGCAGCCACCTCTATGGGGAGCTCCCTGTATACAGAGATACATGATAAGATTCTGTCTGTAGCCAACACTAGGGGGAGCTCTCTGTATACAGAGATACATGATAGGATCCTGTCTGCAGTCACCACTAGGGGGAGCTCCCTGTATACAGAGATACATGATAAGATCCTGTCTGCAGCCACCACTAGGGGGAGCTCCCTGTATACAGAGATACATGATAGGATCCTGTCTGCAGTCACCACTAGGGGGAACTACCTGTATGCAGAGATACATGATAAGATTCTGTCTGCAGCCACCACTAGGGGGAGCTCCCTGTATACAGAGATACATGATAAGATCCTGTCTGCAGCCACCACTAGGGGGAGCTTCCTGTATACAGAGATACATGATAAGATTCTGTCTGCAGCCATCACTAGGGGGAGCTCCCTGTATACAGAGATACATGATGAGATTCTGTCTGCAGCCACCACTAGGGGGAGCTCCCTGTATACAGAGATACATGATAAGATTCTGTCTGCAGTCACCACTAGGGGGAGCTCCCTGTATACAGAGGTACATGATAAGATTCTGTCTGCAGTCACCACTAGGGGGAGCTCCCTGTATACAGAGATTCATGATAAGATTGTGTCTGCTGCCACCACTAGAGGGTGCTCTCTGGAAAGATTACTTGCTAAAAAGTTGAGTTAAAAAATCCCTGCGCTCCCCTGCTCTGACGTTTTTTTTCCTCTTTGCGCTGCATTGCTGTATTGCAGAGATATACACATTTGATACTTTCAGAGCACAGTATGTGAAATCTCTGCTTGTAGCACAGCTGCGCGTTTCTTCAGTCTCAGCGCCTCCCCCCTCAATCACCACTCTTTCTTAGACACAACCAATCACAGCTAGGCAGCTGATCTGTGATTGCGACCAAACCAAAGAAAACGACGAACGAGAGGCCACTAGTGTTTGCACAAAAAAAATCCAAATGTTATTAAACAATTATAACAAGCACAAAAGGGAATAAAGTGCAGAGTGCAGATGGGTGAAACCATAAGGGTCGCACCACGCAGCCGCTACCATAAGATTATATGTATATCTATACCCAATTTTGGGTGCGTCTACCAGGTAAGCGGTACAAATGACAGATAGGGAATTATAATCAATCAATAGATACTATATAAGTAGATGTATCAAGGTGTAATACCCGCAGAGCCCTGTACATCTGCCTGAATGGTTGGAAATCAATGATCCAACTCAAGGCTGCCCCTAATAAAAAAGTACATAACACACATGTATCGGAATGGTCATCAAGTAATCCAAGGGTCATCATGACCCTGTATATACATACCAGGGAATCCAAAGAAGAGGCAGGTACAAGGGCATATATAGAGTGGAGGTTGCACGCGTGTAACTACTGCCCCGACGCGTGTTTCGGTTTCCCTTCAGTTCCCTGACAAGGGTAAACCGAAACGCGCGTCGGAGCGGTATTTTGTGCAAATACTAGTGGCCTCTTTTCGTGGTTTTCTCTGGTTTGGTTTGTTGTTGCTACTTACGATTTGGCCCTGATATGGTCCTTATAATGGTAGTTGAGAGAGAGATATATGTATAGATAGTGTATAATGTATGTTCCCTATAGGGTACAGATACTACCACTTTTTCCATGAATTGTATTTACTTTTGATCTGTGATTGGCAGCGTCTGGGAGGGAGGAGGGTTGGTAGCGCACATCCCCAGAGACTGAAGAAACGTGCAGTTGTGCTACAAGCAGAGATTTCTCATACTGTGCTCCGAAAGTATCAAATATGAATATCTCTCCAATGGAGCGACGGAGCACAAAAACGAAAACAGCGGCAGAATAAGGAGAGTTCAGGGATGTTTGCAAGGTATTTAACTCAATTTTTGAGCACGGGACATGTCCTCTTTAAGTAGCTGTTTCCTTAAAGAGGTCTGAACTGTATATTCAGAATACTTTGCTCTGCGCCCCCCGTGGCTACACTCGCCCTTGCAGTAGCTTTTTCTTGCTAAATTCTGTAGACCGAGCTGTATTTGGTCAATCCTGGAAGACAAGTGAATCAATCTTTCACCCTCATGTGTATATCTTGTTTTATTTTATTGTGCACCATGGAGGGTGGGACTACAGGGGTTAAAAGTGAACCTTCATGGACGAGAGGTCAGGGTGGCCACATACATGTCTGCCATGAACACTCACAGGGATCAGTTACACACGTATCATGGCGATCAGAGCCCAAGACTTATGGGGAATTAAGGTTGGTGCTGGGACCCCCTCCTCCCGGACCATGATACTACCTGCACAGGCAAAAATACACAAATCGCCACCCCCAAATATCACTGATCATTTCCAGACCCTCATCAACCTCCCAGATCTGCAAAAACACAAGATCCTGTGGATAACACCATAAACGTCTGTAATAAACCCGTCACTAATACCACCGACATTAATGAGTTCACGTATGGCGGCAACACATGTGACTGCAACATGGCGGAGGAATCACAGAATCTGTATACAGATCAGACGGGAAATCAACAGATGGAAAATAGAAACAGAAACATCAGAAGAGAAAAATCTGCATCAAAGAGAATTTACAATCCAAAAATATCTCCCCGGTCAAAACATTCAAGAAGAAAGTATCAAAAGATGTCACAAAAACCACAAAGAAGGAAACAACAACTATCAAACACGACGAAGATAGAGACAACAGCTCAACTCCTATCTATACAGGCAGTATTATAGTAGTTATATTCTTGTACATAAGGGCAGTATTATAGTAGTTATATTCTTGTACATAAGGGCAGTATTATAGTAGTTATATTCTTGTACATAGGGGCAGTATTATAGTAGTTATATTCTTGTACATAGTGGGCAGTATTATAGTAGTTATATTCTTGTACATAGGAGCAGTATTATAGTAGTTATATTCTTGTACATTGGGGCAGTATTATAGTAGTTATATTCTTGTACATAGGGGGCAGTATTATAGTAGTTATATTCTTGTACATAGGGGCAGTATTATAGTAGTTATATTCTTGTACATAGTGGGCAGTATTATAGTAGTTATATTCTTGTACATAGGAGCAGTATTATAGTAGTTATATTCTTGTACATTGGGGCAGTATTATAGTAGTTATATTCTTGTACATAGGGGGCAGTATTATAGTAGTTATATTCTTGTACATTGGGGCAGTATTATAGTAGTTATATTCCTGTACATAGGGGGCAGTATTATAATAGTTATATTCTTGTACATAGGGGCAGTATTATAGTAGTTATATTCTTGTACATAAGGGCAGTGTTATAGTAGTTATATTCTTGTACATAGAGGCAGTATTATAGTAGTTATATTCTTATACATAGGGAGCAGTATTATAGTAGTGATATTCTTGTACATAGGGGGCAGTATTATAGTAGTTATACTCTTGTACATAGGGGGCTGTATTATAGTAGTTATATTCTTGTACATAGGGGCAGTATTATAGTAGTTATATTCTTGTACATAGGAGGCAGTATTATAGTAGTTATACTCTTGTACATAGGAGCAGTATTATAGTAGTTATATTCTTGTGCATAAGGGCAGTATTATAGTAGTTATATTCTTGTACACAGGGGCAGTATTATAGTAGTTATATTCTTGTACATAGGGGGCAGTATTATATTAGTTATATTCTTGTACACAGGGGCAGTATTATAGTAGTTATATTCTTGTACATAGGGGGCAGTATTATAGTAGTCATATTCTTGTACATAGGAGCAGTATTATAGTAGTTATATTCTTGTACATAGGGGAAGTATTATAGTAGTTATATTCTTGTACATAGGGGGCAGTATTATAGTAGTTATATTCTTGTACATAGGGGGCAGTATTATAGTAGTTATATTCTTGTACATAGGGGGCAGTATGATAGTAGTTATATTCTTGTACATAGGAGGCAGTATTATAGTAGTTATATTCTTGTACATAAGGGCAGTATTATAGTAGTTATATTCTTGTACATAGGGACAGTATTATAGTAGTTATATTCTTGTACATAGGAGGCAGTATTATAGCAGTTATATTCTTGTACATTTGGACAGTATTATAGTAGTTATATTCTTGTACATAGGGGCAGTATTATAGTAGATATATTCTTGTACATAGGGGGCAGTATTATAGTAGTTATATTATTGTACATAGGAGGCAGTATTATAGTAGTTATATTCTTGTACATTGGGACAGTATTATAGTAGTTATATTCTTGTACATAGGGGAAGTATTATAGTAGTTATATTCTTGTACATTGGGACAGTATTATAGTAGTTATATTCTTGTACATAGGGGAAGTATTATAGTAGTTATATTCTTGTACATAGGGGGCAGTATTATAGTAGTTATATTCTTGTAAATAGGAGGCAGTATTATAGTAGTTATATTCTTGCACATAGGGGCAGTATTATAGTAGTTATATTCTTGTACATAGGGACAGCATTATAGTAGTTATATTCTTGTACATAGGGGGCAGTATTATAGTAGTTATATTCTTGTACATAGGAGGCAGTATTATAGTAGTTATATTCTTGTACATTGGGGCAGTATTATAGTAGTTATATTCTTGTACATAGGGGTCAGTATTATAGTAGTTATATTCTTGTACATAGGAGAAGTATTATAGTAGTTATATTCTTGTACATAGGGGGCAGTATTATAGTAGTTATATTCTTGTACATAGGAGCAGTATTATAGCAGTTATATTCTTGTACATAGGGGGCAGTATTATAATAGTTATATTCTTGTACAAAGGAGCAGTATTATAGCAGTTATATTCTTGTACATAGGGGCAGTATTATAGTAGTTATATTCTTGTACATAGGGGGCAGTATTATAGTAGTTATATTCTTGTACATAGGGGGCAGTATTATAGTAGTTATATTCTTGTAAATAGGAGGCAGTATTATAGTAGTTATATTCTTGTACATAGGGGCAGTATTATAGTAGATATATTCTTGTACATATGGGGCAGTATTATAGTAGTTATATTCTTGTAAATAGGAGGCAGTATTATAGTAGTTATATTCTTGTACATAGGGGCAGTATTATAGTGGTTATATTCTTGTACATAGGGAGCAGTATTATAGTAGTGATATTCTTGTACCTAGGGGGCAGTATTATAGTAGTTATATTCTTGTACATAGGGGGCAGTATTATAGTAGTTATATTCTTGTACATAGGGGGCAGTATTATAGTAGATATATTCTTGTACATAGGAGGCAGTATTATAGTAGTTATATTCTTGTACATAAGGGCAGTATTATAGTAGTTATATTCTTGTACATAGGGGCAGTATTATAGTAGTTATATTCTTGTACATAGGGGGCAGTATTATAGTAGTTATATTCTTGTACATAGGAGAAGTATTATAGTAGTTATATTCTTGTACATAGGGGGCAGTATTATAGTAGTTATATTCTTGTACATAGGAGCAGTATTATAGCAGTTATATTCTTGTACATAGGGGGCAGTATTATAATAGTTATATTCTTGTACAAAGGAGCAGTATTATAGCAGTTATATTCTTGTACATAGGGGCAGTATTATAGTAGTTATATTCTTGTACATAGGGGGCAGTATTATAGTAGTTATATTCTTGTACATAGGGGGCAGTATTATAGTAGTTATATTCTTGTAAATAGGAGGCAGTATTATAGTAGTTATATTCTTGTACATAGGGGCAGTATTGTAGTAGATATATTCTTGTACATATGGGGCAGTATTATAGTAGTTATATTCTTGTAAATAGGAGGCAGTATTATAGTAGTTATATTCTTGTACATAGGGGCAGTATTATAGTAGTTATATTCTTGTACATAGGGAGCAGTATTATAGTAGTGATATTCTTGTACCTAGGGGGCAGTATTATAGTAGTTATATTCTTGTACATAGGGGGCAGTATTATAGTAGTTATATTCTTGTACATAGGGGGCAGTATTATAGTAGATATATTCTTGTACATAGGAGGCAGTATTATAGTAGTTATATTCTTGTACATAAGGGCAGTATTATAGTAGTTATATTCTTGTACATAGGGGCAGTATTATAGTAGTTATATTCTTGTACATAGGGGGCAGTATTATAGTAGTTATATTCTTGTACATAGGAGCAGTATTATAGTAGTTATATTCTTGTACATAAGGGCAGTGTTATAGTAGTTATATTCTTGTACATAGGGGGCAGTATTATAGTAGTTATATTCTTGTACATTGGGGCAGTATTATAGTAGTTATATTCTTGTACATAAGGGCAGTGTTATAGTAGTTATATTCTTGTACATAGGGGGCAGTATTATAGTAGTTAAATTCTTGTAAATAGGAGGCAGTATAATAGTAGTTATATTATTGTACATAGGGGCAGTATTATGGTAGTTATATTATTGTACATAGGGGCAGTATTATAGTAGTTATATTCTTGTAAATAGGAGGCAGTATTATATTAGTTATATTCTTGTACATAGGGGCAGTATTATAGTAGTTATATTCTTGTACATAGGGAGCAGTATTATACTAGTGATATTCTTGTACATAGGGGGCAGTATTATAGTAGTTATATTCTTGTACATAGGGGGCAGGATTATAGTAGTTATATTCTTGTACATAGGGGGCAGTATTATAGTAGTTATATTCTTGTACATAGGAGGCAGTATTATAGTAGTTATATTCTTGTACATAAGGGCAGTATTATAGTAGTTATATTCTTGTACATAGGGGCAGTATTATAGTAGTTATATTCTTGTACATAGGGGGCAGTATTATAGTAGTTATATTCTTGTACATTGGGGCAGTATTATAGTAGTTATATTCCTGTACATAGGGGGCAGTATTATAATAGTTATATTCTTGTACATAGGGGCAGTATTATAGTAGTTATATTCTTGTACATAAGGGCAGTGTTATAGTAGTTATATTCTTGTACATAGAGGCAGTATTATAGTAGTTATATTCTTGTACATAGGGAGCAGTATTATAGTAGTGATATTCTTGTACATAGGGGGCAGTATTATAGTAGTTATACTCTTGTACATAGGGGGCAGTATTATAGTAGTTATATTCTTGTACATAGGGGGCAGTATTATAGTAGTTATATTCTTGTACATTGGGGCAGTATTATAGTAGTTGTATTCCTGTACATAGGGGGCAGTATTATAATAGTTATATTCTTGTACATAGGGGCAGTATTGTAGTAGTTATATTCTTGTACATAAGGGCAGTGTTATAGTAGTTATATTCTTGTACATAGGGGGCAGTATTATAGTAGTTATATTCTTGTACATTGGGGCAGTATTATAGTAGTTGTATTCCTGTACATAGGGGGCAGTATTATAATAGTTATATTCTTGTACATAGGAGCAGTATTATAGTAGTTATATTCTTGTACATAGGGAGAAGTATTATAGTAGTGATATTCTTGTACATAGGGGGCAGTATTATAGTAGTTATACTCTTGTACATAGGGGGCAGTATTATAGTAGTTATATTCTTGTACATAGGGGGCAGTATTATAGTAGTTATATTCTTGTACATTGGGGCAGTATTATAGTAGTTGTATTCCTGTACATAGGGGGCAGTATTATAATAGTTATATTCTTGTACTAAGGAGCAGTATTATAGTAGTTATATTCTTGTACATAGGGAGAAGTATTATAGTAGTGATATTCTTGTACATAGGGGGCAGTATTATAGTAGTTATACTCTTGTACATAGGGGGCAGTATTATAGTAGTTATATTCTTGTACATAGGGGGCAGTATTATAGTAGTTATATTCTTGTACATATGAGGCAGTAATATAGTAGTTATATTCTTGTGCATAAGGGCAGTATTATAGTAGTTATATTCTTGTACAATGGGGCAGTATTATAGTAGTTATATTCTTGTACATATGGGTCAGTATTATAGTAGTTATATTATTGTACATAGGAGAAGTATTATAGTAGTTATATTCTTGTACATAGGGGGCAGTATTATAGTAGTTATATTCTTGTACATAGGAGCAGTATTATAGCAGTTATATTCTTGTACATAGGGGGCAGTATTATAGTAGTTATATTCTTATACATAGGAGCAGTATTATAGCAGCTATATACTTGTACATAGGGGCAGTATTATAGTAGTTATATTCTTGTACATAGGGGGCAGTATTATATTAGTTATATTCTTGTACATAGGGGGCAGTATTATAGTAGTTATATTCTTGTAAATAGGAGGCAGTATTATAGTAGTTATATTCTTGTACATAGGGGCAGTATTATAGTAGTTATATTATTGTACATAGGGGGCAGTATTATAGTAGTTATATTCTTGTAAATAGGAGGCAGTATTATATTAGTTATATTCTTGTACATAGGGGCAGTATTATAGTAGTTATATTCTTGTACATAGGGAGCAGTATTATACTAGTGATATTCTTGTACATAGGGGGCAGTATTATAGTAGTTATATTCTTGTACATAGGGGGCAGGATTATAGTAGTTATATTCTTGTACATAGGGGGCAGTATTATAGTAGTTATATTCTTGTACATAGGAGGCAGTATTATAGTAGTCATATTCTTGTACATAAGGGCAGTATTATAGTAGTTATATTCTTGTACATAGGGGCAGTATTATAGTAGTTATATTCTTGTACATAGTGGGCAGTATTATAGTAGTTATATTCTTGTACATAGGAGCAGTATTATAGTAGTTATATTCTTGTACATAGGGGGCAGTATTATAGTAGTTATATTCTTGTACATTGGGGCAGTATTATAGTAGTTATATTCCTGTACATAGGGGGCAGTATTATAATAGTTATATTCTTGTACATAGGGGCAGTATTATAGTAGTTATATTCTTGTACATAAGGGCAGTGTTATAGTAGTTATATTCTTGTACATAGAGGCAGTATTATAGTAGTTATATTCTTGTACATAGGGAGCAGTATTATAGTAGTGATATTCTTGTACATAGGGGGCAGTATTATAGTAGTAATACTCTTGTACATAGGGGGCTGTATTATAGTAGTTATATTCTTGTACATAGGGGGCAGTATTATAGTAGTTATATTCTTGTACATAGGAGGCAGTATTATAGTAGTTATATTCTTGTGCATAAGGGCAGTATTATAGTAGTTATATTCTTGTACACAGGGGCAGTATTATAGTAGTTATATTCTTGTACATAGGGGGCAGTATTATATTAGTTATATTCTTGTACACAGGGGCAATATTATAGTAGTTATATTCTTGTACATAGGGGGCAGTATTATAGTAGTCATATTCTTGTACATAGGAGCAGTATTATAGTAGTTATATTCTTGTACATAGGGGAAGTATTATAGTAGTTATATTCTTGTACATAGGGGGCAGTATTATAGTAGTTATATTCTTGTACATAGGGGGCAGTATTATAGTAGTTATATTCTTGTACATAGGGGGCAGTATTATAGTAGTTATATTCTTGTACATAGGGGGCAGTATTATAGTAGTTATATTCTTGTACATAGGAGGCAGTATTATAGTAGTTATATTCTTGTACATAAGGGCAGTATTATAGTAGTTATATTCTTGTACATAGGGACAGTATTATAGTAGTTATATTCTTGTACATAGGAGGCAGTATTATAGCAGTTATATTCTTGCACATAGGGGCAGTATTATAGTAGTTATATTCTTGTACATAGGGGGCAGTATTATAGTAGTTATATTATTGTACATAGGAAGCAGTATTATAGTAGTTATATTCTTGTACATTGGGACAGTATTATAGTAGTTATATTCTTGTACATAGGGGAAGTATTATAGTAGTTATATTCTTGTACATTGGGACAGTATTATAGTAGTTATATTCTTGTACATAGGGGAAGTATTATAGTAGTTATATTCTTGTACATAGGGGGCAGTATTATAGTAGTTATATTCTTGTAAATAGGAGGCAGTATTATAGTAGTTATATTCTTGCACATAGGGGCAGTATTATAGTAGTTATATTCTTGTACATAGGGGCAGCATTATAGTAGTTATATTCTTGTACATAGGGGGCAGTATTATAGTAGTTATATTCTTGTACATAGGAGGCAGTATTATAGTAGTTATATTCTTGTACATTGGGGCAGTATTATAGTAGTTATATTCTTGTACATAGGGGTCAGTATTATAGTAGTTATATTCTTGTACATAGGAGAAGTATTATAGTAGTTATATTCTTGTACATAGGGGGCAGTATTATAGTAGTTATATTCTTGTACATAGGAGCAGTATTATAGCAGTTATATTCTTGTACATAGGGGGCAGTATTATAATAGTTATATTCTTGTACATAGGAGCAGTATTATAGCAGTTATATTCTTGTACATAGGGGCAGTATTATAGTAGTTATATTCTTGTACATAGGGGGCAGTATTACAGTAGTTATATTCTTGTCCATAGGGGGCAGTATTATAGTAGTTATATTCTTGTAAATAGGAGGCAGTATTATAGTAGTTATATTCTTGTACATAGGGGCAGTATTATAGTAGATATATTCTTGTACATATGGGGCAGTATTATAGTAGTTATATTCTTGTACATAGGAGGCAGTATTATAGTAGTTATATTCTTGTACATAGGGGCAGTATTATAGTAGTTATATTCTTGTACATAGGGAGCAGTATTATAGTAGTGATATTCTTGTACCTAGGGGGCAGTATTATAGTAGTTATATTCTTGTACATAGGGGGCAGTATTATAGTAGTTATATTCTTGTACATAGGGGGCAGTATTATAGTAGATATATTCTTGTACATAGGAGGCAGTATTATAGTAGTTATATTCTTGTGCATAAGGGCAGTATTATAGTAGTTATATTCTTGTACACAGGGGCAGTATTATAGTAGTTATATTCTTGTACATAGGGGGCAGTATTATAGTAGTTATATTCTTGTACATAGGAGCAGTATTATAGTAGTTATATTCTTGTACATAGGGGGCAGTATTATAGTAGTTATATTCTTGTACATAGGGGCAGTATTATAGTAGTTATATTCTTGTACATAGGGGGCAGTATTATAGTAGTTATATTCTTGTACATAGGGGGCAGTATTATAGTAGTTATATTCTTGTACATTGGGGCAGTATTATAGAAGTTATATTCTTGTACATAGGGGACAGTATTATAATAGTTATATTATTGTACATAGGGGCAGTATTATAGTAGTAATATTCTTGTACATAAGGGCAGTGTTATAGTAGTTATATTCTTGTACATAGAGGCAGTATTATAGTAGTTATATTCTTGTACATTGGGAGCAGTATTATAGTAGTGATATTCTTGTACATAGGGGGCAGTATTTTAGTAGTTATATTCTTGTACATAGGGGGCACTATTATAGTAGTTATATTCTTGTACATAGGGGGTAGTATTATAGTAGTTATATTCTTGTACATAGGGGGCAGTATTATAATAGTTATATTCTTGCACATAGGGGCAGTATTATAGTAGTTATATTCTTGCACATAAGGGCAGTGTTATAGTAGTTATATTCTTGTACATAGGAGAAGTATTATAGTAGTTATATTCTTGTACATAGGGGGCAGTATTATAGTAGTTATATTCTTGTACATAGGGGGCAGTATTATAGTAGTTATATTCTTGTAAATAGGAGGCAGTATAATAGTAGTTATATTCTTGTACATAGGGGCAGTATTATAGTAGTTATATTATTGTACATAGGGGCAGTATTATAGTAGTTATATTCTTGTAAATAGGAGGCAGTATTATATTAGTTATATTCTTGTACATAGGGGCAGTATTATAGTAGTTATATTCTTGTACATAGGGAGCAGTATTATACTAGTGATATTCTTGTACATAGGGGGCAGTATTATAGTAGTTATATTCTTGTACATAGGGGGCAGGATTATAGTAGTTATATTCTTGTACATAGTGGGCAGTATTATAGTAGTTATATTCTTGTACATAGGAGGCAGTATTATAGTAGTTATATTCTTGTACATAAGGGCAGTATTATAGTAGTTATATTCTTGTACATAGGGGCAGTATTATAGTAGTTATATTCTTGTACTTAGGGGGCAGTATTATAGTAGTTATATTCTTGTACATAGGAGCAGTATTATAGTAGTTATATTCTTGTACATAGGGGGCAGTATTATAGTAGTTATATTCTTGTAAATAGGAGGCAGTATTATAGTAGTTATATTCTTGCACATAGGGGCAGTATTATAGTAGTTATATTCTTGTACATAGGGGGCAGTATTATAGTAGTTATATTCTTGTACATAGAAGGCAGTATTATAGTAGTTATATTCTTGTACATTGGGGCAGTATTATAGTAGTTATATTCTTGTACATAGGGGGCAGTATTATAGTAGTTATATTCTTGTACATAGGAGCAGTATTATAGTAGTTATATTCTTGTACATAGGGAGCAGTATTATAGTAGTGATATTCTTGTACCTAGGGGGCAGTATTATAGTAGTTATATTCTTGTACATAGGGGGCAGTATTATAGTAGTTATATTCTTGTACACAGGGGGCAGTATTATAGTAGATATATTCTTGTACATAGGAGGCAGTATTATAGTAGTTATATTCTTGTGCATAAGGGCAGTATTATAGTAGTTATATTCTTGTACATAGGGGCAGTATTATAGTAGTTATATTCTTGTACATAGGGGGCAGTATTATAGTAGTTATATTCTTGTACATAGGAGCAGTATTATAGTAGTTATATTCTTGTACATAGGGGGCAGTATTATAGTAGTTATATTCTTGTACATAGGGGCAGTATTATAGTAGTTATATTCTTGTACATAGGGGGCAGTATTATAGTAGTTATATTCTTGTACATAGGAGCAGTATTATAGTAGTTATATTCTTGTACATAGGGGGCAGTATTATAGTAGTTATATTCTTGTACATTGGGGCAGTATTATAGTAGTTATATTCTTGTACATAGGGGACAGTATTATAATAGTTATATTATTGTACATAGGGGCAGTATTATAGTAGTAATATTCTTGTACATAAGGGCAGTGTTATAGTAGTTATATTCTTGTACATAGAGGCAGTATTGTAGTAGTTATATTCTTGTACATTGGGAGCAGTATTATAGTAGTGATATTCTTGTACATAGGGGGCAGTATTTTAGTAGTTATATTCTTGTACATAGGGGGCACTATTATAGTAGTTATATTCTTGTACATAGGGGGTAGTATTATAGTAGTTATATTCTTGTACATAGGGGGCAGTATTATAATAGTTATATTCTTGCACATAGGGGCAGTATTATAGTAGTTATATTCTTGCACATAAGGGCAGTGTTATAGTAGTTATATTCTTGTACATAGGAGAAGTATTATAGTAGTTATATTCTTGTACATAGGGGCAGTATTATAGTAGTTATATTCTTGTACATAGGGGGCAGTATTATAGTAGTTATATTCTTGTAAATAGGAGGCAGTATAATAGTAGTTATATTCTTGTACATAGGGGCAGCATTATAGTAGTTATATTATTGTACATAGGGGCAGTATTATAGTAGTTATATTCTTGTAAATAGGAGGCAGTATTATATTAGTTATATTCTTGTACATAGGGGCAGTATTATAGTAGTTATATTCTTGTACATAGGGAGCAGTATTATACTAGTGATATTCTTGTACATAGGGGGCAGTATTATAGTAGTTATATTCTTGTACATAGGGGGCAGGATTATAGTAGTTATATTCTTGTACATAGTGGGCAGTATTATAGTAGTTATATTCTTGTACATAGGGGCAGTATTATAGTAGTTATATTCTTGTACATAGGGGGCAGTATTATAGTAGTTATATTCTTGTACATAGGAGCAGTATTATAGTAGTTATATTCTTGTACATAGGGGGCAGTATTATAGTAGTTATATTCTTGTACATTGGGGCAGTATTATAGTAGTTATATTCTTGTACATAGGGGACAGTATTATAATAGTTATATTATTGTACATAGGGGCAGTATTATAGTAGTAATATTCTTGTACATAAGGGCAGTGTTATAGTAGTTATATTCTTGTACATAGAGGCAGTATTATAGTAGTTATATTCTTGTACATTGGGAGCAGTATTATAGTAGTGATATTCTTGTACATAGGGGGCAGTATTTTAGTAGTTATATTCTTGTACATAGGGGGCAATATTATAGTAGTTATATTCTTGTACATAGGGGGTAGTATTATAGTAGTTATATTCTTGTACATAGGGGGCAGTATTATAATAGTTATATTCTTGCACATAGGGGCAGTATTATAGTAGTTATATTCTTGCACATAAGGGCAGTGTTATAGTAGTTATATTCTTGTACATAGGAGAAGTATTATAGTAGTTATATTCTTGTACATAGGGGCAGTATTATAGTAGTTATATTCTTGTACATAGGGGGCAGTATTATAGTAGTTATATTCTTGTAAATAGGAGGCAGTATAATAGTAGTTATATTCTTGTACATAGGGGCAGCATTATAGTAGTTATATTATTGTACATAGGGGCAGTATTATAGTAGTTATATTCTTGTAAATAGGAGGCAGTATTATATTAGTTATATTCTTGTACATAGGGGCAGTATTATAGTAGTTATATTCTTGTACATAGGGAGCAGTATTATACTAGTGATATTCTTGTACATAGGGGGCAGTATTATAGTAGTTATATTCTTGTACATAGGGGGCAGGATTATAGTAGTTATATTCTTGTACATAGTGGGCAGTATTATAGTAGTTATATTCTTGTACATAGGAGGCAGTATTATAGTAGTTATATTCTTGTACATAAGGGCAGTATTATAGTAGTTATATTCTTGTACATAGGGGCAGTATTATAGTAGTTATATTCTTGTACTTAGGGGGCAGTATTATAGTAGTTATATTCTTGTACATAGGAGCAGTATTATAGTAGTTATATTCTTGTACATAGGGGGCAGTATTATAGTAGTTATATTCTTGTAAATAGGAGGCAGTATTATAGTAGTTATATTCTTGCACATAGGGGCAGTATTATAGTAGTTATATTCTTGTACATAGGGGGCAGTATTATAGTAGTTATATTCTTGTACATTGGGGCAGTATTATAGTAGTTATATTCTTGTACATAGGGGTCAGTATTATAGTAGTTATATTCTTGTACATAGGAGAAGTATTATAGTAGTTATATTCTTGTACATAGGGGGCAGTATTATAGTAGTTATATTCTTGTACATAGGAGCAGTATTATAGCAGTTATATTCTTGTACATAGGGGGCAGTATTATAATAGTTATATTCTTGTACATAGGAGCAGTATTATAGCAGTTATATTCTTGTACATAGGGGCAGTATTATAGTAGTTATATTCTTGTACATAGGGGGCAGTATTATAGTAGTTATATTCTTGTACATAGGGGGCAGTATTATAGTAGTTATATTCTTGTAAATAGGAGACAGTATTATAGTAGTTATATTCTTGTACATAGGGGCAGTATTATAGTAGATATATTCTTGTACATATGGGGCAGTATTATAGTAGTTATATTCTTGTAAATAGGAGGCAGTATTATAGTAGTTATATTCTTGTACATAGGGGCAGTATTATAGTAGTTATATTCTTGTACATAGGGAGCAGTATTATAGTAGTGATATTCTTGTACCTAGGGGGCAGTATTATAGTAGTTATATTCTTGTACATAGGGGGCAGTATTATAGTAGTTATATTCTTGTACACAGGGGGCAGTATTATAGTAGATATATTCTTGTACATAGGAGGCAGTATTATAGTAGTTATATTCTTGTGCATAAGGGCAGTATTATAGTAGTTATATTCTTGTACACAGGGGCAGTATTATAGTAGTTATATTCTTGTACATAGGGGGCAGTATTATAGTAGTTATATTCTTGTACATAGGAGCAGTATTATAGTAGTTATATTCTTGTACATAGGGGGCAGTATTATAGTAGTTATATTCTTGTACATTGGGGCAGTATTATAGTAGTTATATTCTTGTACATAGGGGACAGTATTATAATAGTTATATTATTGTACATAGGGGCAGTATTATAGTAGTAATATTCTTGTACATAAGGGCAGTGTTATAGTAGTTATATTCTTGTACATAGAGGCAGTATTATAGTAGTTATATTCTTGTACATTGGGAGCAGTATTATAGTAGTGATATTCTTGTACATAGGGGGCAGTATTTTAGTAGTTATATTCTTGTACATAGGGGGCACTATTATAGTAGTTATATTCTTGTACATAGGGGGGTAGTATTATAGTAGTTATATTCTTGTACATAGGGGGCAGTATTATAATAGTTATATTCTTGCACATAGGGGCAGTATTATAGTAGTTATATTCTTGCACATAAGGGCAGTGTTATAGTAGTTATATTCTTGTACATAGGAGAAGTATTATAGTAGTTATATTCTTGTACATAGGGGCAGTATTATAGTAGTTATATTCTTGTACATAGGGGGCAGTATTATAGTAGTTATATTCTTGTAAATAGGAGGCAGTATAATAGTAGTTATATTCTTGTACATAGGGGCAGCATTATAGTAGTTATATTATTGTACATAGGGGCAGTATTATAGTAGTTATATTCTTGTAAATAGGAGGCAGTATTATATTAGTTATATTCTTGTACATAGGGGCAGTATTATAGTAGTTATATTCTTGTACATAGGGAGCAGTATTATACTAGTGATATTCTTGTACATAGGGGGCAGTATTATAGTAGTTATATTCTTGTAAATAGGAGGCAGTATAATAGTAGTTATATTCTTGTACATAGGGGCAGGATTATAGTAGTTATATTCTTGTACATAGTGGGCAGTATTATAGTAGTTATATTCTTGTACATAGGAGGCAGTATTATAGTAGTTATATTCTTGTACATAAGGGCAGTATTATAGTAGTTATATTCTTGTACATAGGGGCAGTATTATAGTAGTTATATTCTTGTACATAGGGGGCAGTATTATAGTAGTTATATTCTTGTACATAGGAGCAGTATTATAGTAGTTATATTCTTGTACATAGGGGGCAGTATTATAGTAGTTATATTCTTGTACATTGGGGCAGTATTATAGTAGTTATATTCTTGTACATAGGGGACAGTATTATAATAGTTATATTATTGTACATAGGGGCAGTATTATAGTAGTAATATTCTTGTACATAAGGGCAGTGTTATAGTAGTTATATTCTTGTACATAGAGGCAGTATTATAGTAGTTATATTCTTGTACATTGGGAGCAGTATTATAGTAGTGATATTCTTGTACATAGGGGGCAGTATTTTAGTAGTTATATTCTTGTACATAGGGGGCACTATTATAGTAGTTATATTCTTGTACATAGGGGGTAGTATTATAGTAGTTATATTCTTGTACATAGGGGGCAGTATTATAATAGTTATATTCTTGCACATAGGGGCAGTATTATAGTAGTTATATTCTTGCACATAAGGGCAGTGTTATAGTAGTTATATTCTTGTACATAGGAGAAGTATTATAGTAGTTATATTCTTGTACATAGGGGCAGTATTATAGTAGTTATATTCTTGTACATAGGGGGCAGTATTATAGTAGTTATATTCTTGTAAATAGGAGGCAGTATAATAGTAGTTATATTCTTGTACATAGGGGCAGCATTATAGTAGTTATATTATTGTACATAGGGGCAGTATTATAGTAGTTATATTCTTGTAAATAGGAGGCAGTATTATATTAGTTATATTCTTGTACATAGGGGCAGTATTATAGTAGTTATATTCTTGTACATAGGGAGCAGTATTATACTAGTGATATTCTTGTACATAGGGGGCAGTATTATAGTAGTTATATTCTTGTACATAGGGGGCAGGATTATAGTAGTTATATTCTTGTACATAGTGGGCAGTATTATAGTAGTTATATTCTTGTACATAGGAGGCAGTATTATAGTAGTTATATTCTTGTACATAAGGGCAGTATTATAGTAGTTATATTCTTGTACATAGGGGCAGTATTATAGTAGTTATATTCTTGTACTTAGGGGGCAGTATTATAGTAGTTATATTCTTGTACATAGGAGCAGTATTATAGTAGTTATATTCTTGTACATAGGGGGCAGTATTATAGTAGTTATATTCTTGTAAATAGGAGGCAGTATTATAGTAGTTATATTCTTGCACATAGGGGCAGTATTATAGTAGTTATATTCTTGTACATAGGGGGCAGTATTATAGTAGTTATATTCTTGTACATTGGGGCAGTATTATAGTAGTTATATTCTTGTACATAGGGGTCAGTATTATAGTAGTTATATTCTTGTACATAGGAGAAGTATTATAGTAGTTATATTCTTGTACATAGGGGGCAGTATTATAGTAGTTATATTCTTGTACATAGGAGCAGTATTATAGCAGTTATATTCTTGTACATAGGGGGCAGTATTATAATAGTTATATTCTTGTACATAGGAGCAGTATTATAGCAGTTATATTCTTGTACATAGGGGCAGTATTATAGTAGTTATATTCTTGTACATAGGGGGCAGTATTATAGTAGTTATATTCTTGTACATAGGGGGCAGTATTATAGTAGTTATATTCTTGTAAATAGGAGACAGTATTATAGTAGTTATATTCTTGTACATAGGGGCAGTATTATAGTAGATATATTCTTGTACATATGGGGCAGTATTATAGTAGTTATATTCTTGTAAATAGGAGGCAGTATTATAGTAGTTATATTCTTGTACATAGGGGCAGTATTATAGTAGTTATATTCTTGTACATAGGGAGCAGTATTATAGTAGTGATATTCTTGTACCTAGGGGGCAGTATTATAGTAGTTATATTCTTGTACATAGGGGGCAGTATTATAGTAGTTATATTCTTGTACACAGGGGGCAGTATTATAGTAGATATATTCTTGTACATAGGAGGCAGTATTATAGTAGTTATATTCTTGTGCATAAGGGCAGTATTATAGTAGTTATATTCTTGTACACAGGGGCAGTATTATAGTAGTTATATTCTTGTACATAGGGGGCAGTATTATAGTAGTTATATTCTTGTACATAGGAGCAGTATTATAGTAGTTATATTCTTGTACATAGGGGGCAGTATTATAGTAGTTATATTCTTGTACATTGGGGCAGTATTATAGTAGTTATATTCTTGTACATAGGGGACAGTATTATAATAGTTATATTATTGTACATAGGGGCAGTATTATAGTAGTAATATTCTTGTACATAAGGGCAGTGTTATAGTAGTTATATTCTTGTACATAGAGGCAGTATTATAGTAGTTATATTCTTGTACATTGGGAGCAGTATTATAGTAGTGATATTCTTGTACATAGGGGGCAGTATTTTAGTAGTTATATTCTTGTACATAGGGGGCACTATTATAGTAGTTATATTCTTGTACATAGGGGGGTAGTATTAT
Organism: Phyllobates terribilis; assembly: GCF_046119375.1. NCBI lineage: Eukaryota > Metazoa > Chordata > Amphibia > Anura > Dendrobatidae > Phyllobates > Phyllobates terribilis. The sequence goes on from NW_027364715.1 coordinate 140,427, forward strand.
AGTAGTTATATTCTTGTACATAGGGGGCAGTATTATAATAGTTATATTCTTGCACATAGGGGCAGTATTATAGTAGTTATATTCTTGCACATAAGGGCAGTGTTATAGTAGTTATATTCTTGTACATAGGAGAAGTATTATAGTAGTTATATTCTTGTACATAGGGGCAGTATTATAGTAGTTATATTCTTGTACATAGGGGGCAGTATTATAGTAGTTATATTCTTGTAAATAGGAGGCAGTATAATAGTAGTTATATTCTTGTACATAGGGGCAGCATTATAGTAGTTATATTATTGTACATAGGGGCAGTATTATAGTAGTTATATTCTTGTAAATAGGAGGCAGTATTATATTAGTTATATTCTTGTACATAGGGGCAGTATTATAGTAGTTATATTCTTGTACATAGGGAGCAGTATTATACTAGTGATATTCTTGTACATAGGGGGCAGTATTATAGTAGTTATATTCTTGTAAATAGGAGGCAGTATAATAGTAGTTATATTCTTGTACATAGGGGCAGGATTATAGTAGTTATATTCTTGTACATAGTGGGCAGTATTATAGTAGTTATATTCTTGTACATAGGAGGCAGTATTATAGTAGTTATATTCTTGTACATAAGGGCAGTATTATAGTAGTTATATTCTTGTACATAGGGGCAGTATTATAGTAGTTATATTCTTGTACATAGGGGGCAGTATTATAGTAGTTATATTCTTGTACATAGGAGCAGTATTATTGTAGTTATATTCTTGTACATAGGGGGCAGTATTATAGTAGTTATATTCTTGTACATTGGGGCAGTATTATAGTAGTTATATTCCTGTACATAGGGGGCAGTATTATAATAGTTATATTCTTGTACATAGGGGCAGTATTATAGTAGTTATATTCTTGTACATAAGGGCAGTGTTATAGTAGTTATATTCTTGTACATAGAGGCAGTATTATAGTAGTTATATTCTTGTACATAGGGAGCAGTATTATAGTAGTGATATTCTTGTACATAGGGGGCAGTATTATAGTAGTTATACTCTTGTACATAGGGGGCAGTATTATAGTAGTTATATTCTTGTACATAGGGGGCAGTATTATAGTAGTTATATTCTTGTACATACGAGGCAGTAATATAGTAGTTATATTCTTGTGCATAAGGGCAGTATTATAGTAGTTATATTCTTGTACACAGGGGCAGTATTATAGTAGTTATATTCTTGTACATAGGGGGCAGTATTATAGTAGTTATATTTTTGTACATAGGAGCAGTATTATAGTAGTTATATTCTTGTACATAGGGGGCAGTATTATAGTAGTTATATTCTTGTACATAGGGGCAGTATTATAGTAGTTATATTCTTGTACATAGGGGGCAGTATTATAATAGTTATATTCTTGTACATAGGGGCAGTATTACAGTAGTTATATTCTTGTACATAAGGGCAGTATTATAGTAGTTATATTCTTGTACATAGGGGGCACTATTGTAGTAGTTATATTCCTGTACATAGGGGGCAGTATTAAAGTAGTCATATTCTTGTACATAGGAGCAGTATTATAGTAGTTATATTCTTGTACATAGGGGCAGTATTATAGTAGTTATATTCTTGTACATAGGGGCGGTATTATAGTAGTTATATTCTTGTACATAGGGACAGTATTATAGTAGTTATATTCTTGTACATAGGGGACAGTATTATAGTAGTTATATTCTTGTACATAGGGGGCAGTATTATAGTAGTTACATTCTTGTACATAGGAGCAGTATTATAGCAGTTATATTCTTGAACATAGGGGGTAGTATTATAGCAGTTATATTCTTGTACATAGGAGCAGTATTATAGTAGTTATATTCTTGAACATAGGGGGTAGTATTATAGCAGTTATATTCTTGTACATAAGGGCAGTATTATAGTAGTTATATTCTTGTACATAGGGGGCACTATTGTAGTAGTTATATTCCTGTACATAGGGGGCAGTATTAAAGTAGTCATATTCTTGTACATAGGAGCAGTATTATAGTAGTTATATTCTTGTACATAGGGGCAGTATTATAGTAGTTATATTCTTGTACATAGGGGGCGGTATTATAGTAGTTATATTCTTGTACATAGGGACAGTATTATAGTAGTTATATTCTTGTACATAGGGGACAGTATTATAGTAGTTATATTCTTGTACATAGGGGGCAGTATTATAGTAGTTACATTCTTGTACATAGGAGCAGTATTATAGTAGTTATATTCTTGAACATAGGGGGTAGTATTATAGTAGTTATATTCTTGTACATAGGAGGCAGTATTATAGTAGTTATATTCTTGTACAAAAGGGCAGTGTTATAGTAGTTATATTCTTGTACATAGGGACAGTATTATAGTAGTTATATTCTTGTACATAGGGGGCAGTATTATAGTAGTTATATTCTTGTACATAGGGGGCAGTATTATAGTAGTTATATTCTTGTACATAGGGGCAGTATTATAGTAGTTATATTCTTGTACATAAGGGCAGTGTTATAGTAGTTATATTCTTGTACATAGGGACAGTATTATAGTAGTTATATTCTTGTACATAGGGGCAGTATTATAGTAGTTATATTCTTGTACATAGGGGCAGTATTATAGTAGTTATATTCTTGTACATAGGAGCAGTATTATAGTAGTTATATTCTTGTACATAGGGGGCAGTATTATAGTAGTTATATTCTTGTACATAGGGGGCAGTATTATAATAGTTATATTCTTGTACATAGGGGCAGTATTATAGTAGTCATATTCTTGTACATAGGAGCAGTATTATAGTAGTTATATTCTTGTACATAGGGGCAGTATTATAGTAGTTATATTCTTGTACATAGGGGGCAGTATTATAGTAGTTACATTCTTGTACATAGGAGCAGTATTATAGTAGTTATATTCTTGAACATAGGGGGTAGTATTATAGTAGTTATATTCTTGTACATAGGAGCAGTATTATAGTAGTTATATTCTTGTACATAGGGGGCAGTATTATAGTAGTTATATTCTTGTACATAGGGGCAGTATTATAGTAGTTATATTCTTGTACATAAGGGCAGTATTATAGTAGTTATATTCTTGTACATAGGAGCAGTATTATAGTAGTTATATTCTTGTACATAGGGGGCAGTATTATAGTAGTTATATTCTTGTACATAGGGGCAGTATTATAGTAGTTATATTCTTGTACATTGGGGGCAGTATTATACTAGTTATATTCTTGTACATAGGGACAGTATTATAGTAGTTATATTCTTGTACAAAGGGGGCAGTATTATAGTAGTTATATTCTTGTACATAGGGGGCAGTATTATAGTAGTTATATTCTTGTACATAGGGGCAGTTTTAGAGTAGTTATATTCTTGTACATAGGGGGCAGTATTATAGTAGTTATATTCTTGTACACTGGGGCAGTATTATAGTAGTTATATTCTTGTACATAGGGGGCAGTATTATAGTAGTTATATTCTTGTACATAGGAGCAGTATTATAGTAGTTATATTCTTGTACATAGGGGGCAGTATTATAGTAGTTATATTCTTGTACATAGGGGCATTATTATAGTAGTTATATTCTTGTACATAGGGGGCAGTATTATAATAGTTATATTCTTGTACATAGGGGCAGTATTATAGTAGTTATATTCTTGTACATAAGGGCAGTGTTATAGCAGTTATATTCTTGTACATAGGGACAGTATTATAGTAGTTATATTCTTGTACATAGGGGGCAGTATTATAGTAGTTATATTCTTGTACATAGGGGGCAGTATTAAAGTAGTCATATTCTTGTACATAGGAGCAGTATTATAGTAGTTATATTCTTGTACATAGGGGCAGTATTATACTAGTTATATTCTTGTACATAGGGACAGTATTATAGTAGTTATATTCTTGTACATAGGGGACAGTATTATAGTAGTTATATTCTTGTACATAGGGGGCAGTATTATAGTAGTTACCTTCTTGTACATAGGAGCAGTATTATAGTAGTTATATTCTTGAACATAGGGGGTAGTATTATAGTAGTTATATTCTTGTACATAGGAGCAGTATTATAGTAGTTATATTCTTGTACATAGGGGCAGTATTATAGTAGTTATATTCTTGTACATAGGGGACAGTATTATAGTAGTTATATTCTTGTACATAGGGGGCGGTATTATACTAGTTATATTCTTGTACATAGGGACAGTATTATAGTAGTTATATTCTTGTACATAGGGGACAGTATTATAGTAGTTATATTCTTGTACATAGGGGGCAGTATTATAGTAGTTACATTCTTGTACATAGGAGCAGTATTATAGTAGTTATATTATTGAACATAGGGGGTAGTATTATAGTAGTTATATTCTTGTACATAGGGGCAGTATTATAGTAGTTATATTCTTGTACATAGGGGGCAGTATTATAGTAGTTATATTCTTGTACATAGGGGGCGGTATTATACTAGTTATATTCTTGTACATAGGGACAGTATTATAGTAGTTATATTCTTGTACATAGGGGACAGTATTATAGTAGTTATATTCTTGTACATAGGGGCAGTATTATAGTAGTTACATTCTTGTACATAGGAGCAGTATTATAGTAGTTATATTCTTGAACATAGGGGGCAGTATTATAGTAGTTATATTCTTGTACATAGGAGCAGTATTATAGTAGTTATATTCTTGTACATAGGGGCAGTATTATAGTAGTTATATTCTTGTACATAAGGGCAGTGTTATAGTAGTTATATTCTTGTACATAGGGACATTATTATAGTAGTTATATTCTTGTACATAGGGGGCAGTATTATAGTAGTTATATTCTTGTACATAGGGGGCAGTATTATAGTAGTTATATTCTTATACATAGGAGCAGTATTATAGTAGTTATATTCTTGTACATAGGGGGCAGTATTATAGTAGTTATATTCTTGCACATAGGGGCAGTATTATAGTTGTTCTATTCTTGTACATAGGGGGCAGTATTATAATAGTTATATTCTTGTACATAGGGGCAGTATTATAGTAGTCATATTCTTGTACATAGGAGCAGTATTATAGTATTTATATTCTTGTACATAGGGGCAGTATTATAGTAGTTATATTCTTGTACATAGGGACAGTATTATAGCAGTTATATTCTTGTACATAGGGGACAGTATTATAGTAGTTATATTCTTGTACATAGGGGGCAGTATTATAGAAGTTACATTCTTGTACATAGGAGCAGTATTATAGTAGTTATATTTTTGAACATAGGGGGCAGTATTATAGTAGTTATATTCTTGTACATAAGGGCAGTATTATAGTAGTTATATTCTTGTACATAAGGGCAGTATTATAGTAGTTATATTCTTGTACATAGGAGCAGTATTATAGTAGTTATATTCTTGTACATAGGGGGCAGTATTATAGTAGTTATATTCTTGTACATAGGGGCAGTATTATAGTAGTTATATTCTTGTACATACGGGGCAGTATTATAGTAGTTATATTCTTGTACATAGGGACAGTATTATAGTAGTTATATTCTTGTACATAGGGGGCAGTATTATAGTAGTTATATTCTTGTACATAGGGGGCAGTATTATAGTAGTTATATTCTTGTACATAGGAGCAGTATTATAGTAGTTATATTCTTGTACTTAGGGGCAGTATTAGAGTAGTTATATTCTTGTACATAGGGGGCAGTATTATAGTAGTTATATTCTTGTACATAGGGGCAGTATTAGAGTAGTTATATTCTTGTACATAGGGGGCAGTATTATAGTAGTTATATTCTTGTACATAGGGGCAGTATTATAGTAGTTATATTCTTGTACATAGGGGGCGGTATTATAGTAGTTATATTCTTGTACATAGGGGCAGTATTAGAGTAGTTATATTCTTGTACATAGGGGGCAGTATTATAGTAGTTATATTCTTGTACATAGGGGCAGTATTATAGTAGTTATATTCTTGTACATAGGGGGCGGTATTATAGTAGTTATATTCTTGTACATAGGGGACGGTATTATAGTAGTTATATTCTTGTACATAGGGAGTAGTATTATAGTAGTTATGTTCTTGTACATAGTGGCAGTATTATAGTAGTTATATTCTTGTACATAAGGGCAGTATTATAGTAGTTATATTCTTGTACATAGGGACAGTATTATAGTAGTTATATTCTTGTACATAGGGGGCAGTATTATAGTAGTTATATTCTTGTACATAGGGGGCAGTATTATAGTAGTTATATTCTTGTACATAGGAGCAGTATTATAGTAGTTATATTCTTGTACATAGGGACAGTATTATAGTAGTTATATTCTTGTACATAGGGACAGTATTATAGTAGTTATATTCTTGTACATAGGGGCAGTATTATAGTAGTTATATTCTTGTACATAGGTACAGTATTATAGTAGTTATATTCTTGTACATAGGGACAATATTATAGTAGTTATATTCATGTACATAAGGACAGTATTATAGTAGTTATATTCTAGTACATAGGGACAGTATTATAGTAGTTTTATTCTTGTACATAGGGGCAGTATTATAGTAGTTATATTCTTGTACATAGGGACAGTATTATAGCAGTTATATTCTTGTACATAGGGGCAGGATTATAGTAGTTATATTCTTGTACATAGGGACAGTATTATAGTAGTTATATTCTTGTACATAGGGGGCAGTATTATAGTAGTTATATTCTTGTACATAGGGACAGTATTATAGTAGTTATATTCTTGTACATAGAAGGCAGTATTATAGTAGTTATATTCTTTTACATAGGGACAGTATTATAGTAGTTATATTCTTGTACATAGGGGGCAGTATTATAGTAGTTATATTCTTGTACATAGGAGCAGTATTATAGTAGTTATATTCTTGTACATAGGGACAGTATTATAGTAGTTATATTCTTGTACATAGGGGACAGTATTATAGTAGTTTATATTCTTGTACATAGGAGCAGTATTATAGTAGTTATATTCCTGTACATAGGAGCAGTATTATAGTAGTTATATTCTTGTACATAGGAGCAGTATTATAGTAGTTATATTCTTGTACATAGGGAGCAGTATTATAGTAGTGATATTCTTGTACATAGGGGGCAGTATTATAGTAGTTATATTCTTGTACATAGGGGGCAGTATTATAGTACTTATATTCTTGTACATAGGGGGTAGTATTATAGTAGTTATATTCTTGTACATAGGGGGCAGTATTATAATAGTTATATTCTTGTACATAGGGGCAGTATTATAGTAGTTATATTCTTGTACATAAGGGCAGTGTTATAGTAGTTATATTCTTGTACATAGGAGAAGTATTATAGTAGTTATATTCTTGTACATAGGGGGCAGTATTATAGTAGTTATATTCTTGTACATAGGGGGCAGTATTATAGTAGTTATATTCTTGTAAATAGGAGGCAGTATAATAGTAGTTATATTCTTGTACACAGAGGGCAGTATTATAGTAGTTATATTCTTGTACATAGGAGCAGTATTATGGTAGCTATATTCTTGTACATAGGGGGCAGTATTATAGTATTTATATTATTGTAAATAGGGGGCAGTATTATAGTAGTTATATTCTTGTAAATAGGAGGCAGTATTATAGTAGTTATATTCTTGTACATAGGGGCAGTATTATAGTAGTTATATTCTTGTACATAGGGAGCAGTATTATACTAGTGATATTCTTGTACATAGGGGGCAGTATTATAGTAGTTATATTCTTGTACATAGGGGGCAGTATTATAGTAGTTATATTCTTGTACATAGGAGGCAGTATTATAGTAGTTATATTCTTGTACATAAGGGCAGTATTATAGTAGTTATATTCTTGTACATAGGGGTAGTATTATAGTAGTTATATTCTTGTACATAGGGGGAAGTATTATAGTAGTTATATTCTTGTACATAGGAGCAGTATTATAGTAGTTATATTCTTGTACATAGGGGGCAGAATTATAGTAGTTATATTCTTGTACAATGGGGCAGTATTATAGTAGTTATATTCCTGTACATAGGGGGCAGTATTATAATAGTTATAGTCTTGTTCATAGGGGCAGTATTATAGTAGTTATATTCTTGTACATAAGGGCAGTGTTATAGTAGTTATATTCTTGTACATAGAGGCAGTATTATAGTAGTTATATTCTTGTACATAGGGAGCAGTTTTATAGTAGTGATATTCTTGTACATAGGGGGCAGTATTATAGTAGTTATACTCTTGTACATAGGGGGCAGTATTATAGTAGTTATATTCTTGTACATAGGGGGCAGTATTATAGTAGTTATATTCTTTTACATAGGAGGCAGTATTATAGTAGTTATATTCTTGTGCATAAGGGCAGTATTATAGTAGTTATATTCTTGTACATAGGGGCAGTATTATAGTAGTTATAATCTTGTACATAGGGTGTGGTATTATAGTAGTTATATTCTTGTACATAAGGACAGTATTATAGTAGTTATATTCTTGTACATAGGGGACAGTATTATAGTAGTTATATTCTTGTACATAGGGGGCAGTATTATAGTAGTTACATTCTTGTACATAGGAGGAGTATTATAGTAGTTATATTCTTGAACATAGGGGGCAGTATTATAGTAGTTACATCCTTGTACATAAGGGGCAGTATTATAGTAGTTATATTTTTGTACATAGGGGGCAGTATTATAGTAGTTATATTCTTGTACATAGGGGGCAGTATTATAGTAGTTATATTCTTGTACATAGGGACAGTATTATAGTAGTTATATTCTTGTACATAGGGGACAGTATTATAGTAGTTTATATTCTTGTACATAGGAGCAGTATTATAGTAGTTATATTCCTGTACATAGGAGCAGTATTATAGTAGTTATATTCTTGTACATAGGAGCAGTATTATAGTAGTTATATTCTTGTACATAGGGAGCAGTATTATAGTAGTGATATTCTTGTACATAGGGGGCAGTATTATAGTAGTTATATTCTTGTACATAGGGGGCAGTATTATAGTACTTATATTCTTGTACATAGGGGGTAGTATTATAGTAGTTATATTCTTGTACATAGGGGGCAGTATTATAATAGTTATATTCTTGTACATAGGGGCAGTATTATAGTAGTTATATTCTTGTACATAAGGGCAGTGTTATAGTAGTTATATTCTTGTACATAGGAGAAGTATTATAGTAGTTATATTCTTGTACATAGGGGGCAGTATTATAGTAGTTATATTCTTGTACATAGGGGGCAGTATTATAGTAGTTATATTCTTGTAAATAGGAGGCAGTATAATAGTAGTTATATTCTTGTACACAGAGGGCAGTATTATAGTAGTTATATTCTTGTACATAGGAGCAGTATTATGGTAGCTATATTCTTGTACATAGGGGGCAGTATTATAGTATTTATATTATTGTAAATAGGGGGCAGTATTATAGTAGTTATATTCTTGTAAATAGGAGGCAGTATTATAGTAGTTATATTCTTGTACATAGGGGCAGTATTATAGTAGTTATATTCTTGTACATAGGGAGCAGTATTATACTAGTGATATTCTTGTACATAGGGGGCAGTATTATAGTAGTTATATTCTTGTACATAGGGGGCAGTATTATAGTAGTTATATTCTTGTACATAGGAGGCAGTATTATAGTAGTTATATTCTTGTACATAAGGGCAGTATTATAGTAGTTATATTCTTGTACATAGGGGTAGTATTATAGTAGTTATATTCTTGTACATAGGGGGAAGTATTATAGTAGTTATATTCTTGTACATAGGAGCAGTATTATAGTAGTTATATTCTTGTACATAGGGGGCAGAATTATAGTAGTTATATTCTTGTACAATGGGGCAGTATTATAGTAGTTATATTCCTGTACATAGGGGGCAGTATTATAATAGTTATAGTCTTGTTCATAGGGGCAGTATTATAGTAGTTATATTCTTGTACATAAGGGCAGTGTTATAGTAGTTATATTCTTGTACATAGAGGCAGTATTATAGTAGTTATATTCTTGTACATAGGGAGCAGTTTTATAGTAGTGATATTCTTGTACATAGGGGGCAGTATTATAGTAGTTATACTCTTGTACATAGGGGGCAGTATTATAGTAGTTATATTCTTGTACATAGGGGGCAGTATTATAGTAGTTATATTCTTGTACATAGGAGGCAGTATTATAGTAGTTATATTCTTGTGCATAAGGGCAGTATTATAGTAGTTATATTCTTGTACATAGGGGCAGTATTATAGTAGTTATAATCTTGTACATAGGGGGTGGTATTATAGTAGTTATATTCTTGTACATAAGGACAGTATTATAGTAGTTATATTCTTGTACATAGGGGACAGTATTATAGTAGTTATATTCTTGTACATAGGGGGCAGTATTATAGTAGTTACATTCTTGTACATAGGAGGAGTATTATAGTAGTTATATTCTTGAACATAGGGGGCAGTATTATAGTAGTTACATCCTTGTACATAAGGGGCAGTATTATAGTAGTTATATTTTTGTACATAGGGGGCAGTATTATAGTAGTTATATTCTTGTACATAGGGGGCAGTATTAAAGTAGTCATATTCTTGTACATAGGAGCAGTATTATAGTAGTTATATTCTTGTACATAGGGGCAGTATTATAGTAGTTATATTCTTGTACATAGGAGGCAGTATTATAGTAGTTATATTCTTGTACATAAGGGCAGTATTATAGTAGTTATATTCTTGTACATAGGGGTAGTATTATAGTAGTTATATTCTTGTACATAGGGGGAAGTATTATAGTAGTTATATTCTTGTACATAGGAGCAGTATTATAGTAGTTATATTCTTGTACATAGGGGGCAGAATTATAGTAGTTATATTCTTGTACAATGGGGCAGTATTATAGTAGTTATATTCCTGTACATAGGGGGCAGTATTATAATAGTTATAGTCTTGTTCATAGGGGCAGTATTATAGTAGTTATATTCTTGTACATAAGGGCAGTGTTATAGTAGTTATATTCTTGTACATAGAGGCAGTATTATAGTAGTTATATTCTTGTACATAGGGAGCAGTTTTATAGTAGTGATATTCTTGTACATAGGGGGCAGTATTATAGTAGTTATACTCTTGTACATAGGGGGCAGTATTATAGTAGTTATATTCTTGTACATAGGGGGCAGTATTATAGTAGTTATATTCTTGTACATAGGAGGCAGTATTATAGTAGTTATATTCTTGTGCATAAGGGCAGTATTATAGTAGTTATATTCTTGTACATAGGGGCAGTATTATAGTAGTTATAATCTTGTACATAGGGGGTGGTATTATAGTAGTTATATTCTTGTACATAGGGACAGTATTATAGTAGTTATATTCTTGTACATAGGGGACAGTATTATAGTAGTTATATTCTTGTACATAGGGGGCAGTATTATAGTAGTTACATTCTTGTACATAGGAGGAGTATTATAGTAGTTATATTCTTGAACATAGGGGGCAGTATTATAGTAGTTACATCCTTGTACATAAGGGGCAGTATTATAGTAGTTATATTTTTGTACATAGGGGGCAGTATTATAGTAGTTATATTCTTGTACATAGGGGGCAGTATTAAAGTAGTCATATTCTTGTACATAGGAGCAGTATTATAGTAGTTATATTCTTGTACATAGGGGCAGTATTATAGTAGTTATATTCTTGTACATAGGGGGCGGTATTATAGTAGTTATATTCTTGTACATAGGGACAGTATTATAGTAGTTATATTCTTGTACATAGGGACAGTATTATAGTAGTTATATTCTTGTACATAGGGGGCAGTATTATAGTAGTTACATTCTTGTACATAGGAGCAGTATTATAGTAGTTATATTCTTTTACATAGGGGCAGTATTATAGTAGTTATATTCTTGTACATAGGAGCAGTATTATAGTAGTTATTTTCTTGTACATAGGGCAGTATTATAGTAGTTATATTCTTGCACATAGGGGGCAGTATTATTGTAGTTATATTCTTGTACATAGAAGCAGTATTATAGTAGTTATATTCTTGGACATAGGAGCAGTATTATAGTAGTTATATTCTTGTACATAGGAGCAGTATTATAGTAGTTATATTCTTGTACATAGGGGGCAGTATTATAGTAGTTACCTTCTTGTACATAGGGAGCAGTATTATAGTAGTTATATTCTTGTACATAGGGGGCAGTATTATAGTAGTTATATTCTTGTACATAGGGAGCAGTATTATAGTAGTTATATTCTTGTACATAGGGGGCAGTATTATAGTAGTTATATTCTTGTACATAGGGGGCAGTATTATAGTAGTTATATTCTTGTAAATAGGAGGCAGTATTATAGTAGTTATATTATTGTACATAGGGGGCAGTATTATAGTAGTTATATTCTTGTACATAGGAGGCAGTATTATAGCAGTTATATTCTTGTACATTTGGACAGTATTATAGTAGTTATATTCTTGTACATAGGGGGCAGTATTATAGTAGTTATATTCTTGTACATAGGAGGCAGTATTAGAGTAGTTATATTCTTGTACATTGGGACAGTATTATAGTAGTTATATTCTTGTATATAGGGGAAGTATTATAGTAGTTATATTCTTGTACATTGGGACAGTATTATAGTAGTTATATTCTTGTACATAGGGGAAGTATTATAGTAGTTATATTCTTGTACATAGGGGGCAGTATTATAGTAGTTATATTCTTGTACATAGGGGGCAGTATTATAGTAGTTATATTCTTGTACATAGGGGCAGTATTATAGTAGTTATATTCTTGTATATAGGGGAAGTATTATAGTAGTTATATTCTTGTACATTGGGACAGTATTATAGTAGTTATATTCTTGTACATAGGGGAAGTATTATAGTAGTTATATTCTTGTACATAGGGGCAGTATTATAGTAGTTATATTCTTGTACATAGGGGGCAGTGTTATAGTAGTTATATTCTTGTACATAGGAGGCAGTATTATAGTAGTTATATTCTTGTACATAAGGGCAGTATTATAGTAGTTATATTCTTGTACATAGGGGCAGTATTATAGTAGTTATATTCTTGTACATAGTGGGCAGTATTATAGTAGTTATATTCTTGTACATAGGAGCAGTATTATAGTAGTTATATTCTTGTACATAGGGGGCAGTATTATAGTAGTTATATTCTTGTACATTGGGGCAGTATTATAGTAGTTATATTCCTGTACATAGGGGCAGTATTATAGTAGTTATATTCTTGTACATAGGGGCAGTATTATAGTAGTTATATTCTTGTACATAAGGGCAGTGTTATAGTAGTTATATTCTTGTACATAGAGGCAGTATTATAGTAGTTATATTCTTGTACATAGGGAGCAGTATTATAGTAGTGATATTCTTGTACATAGGGGGCAGTATTATAGTAGTTATACTCTTGTACATAGGGGGCTGTATTATAGTAGTTATATTCTTGTACATAGGGGGCAGTATTATAGTAGTTATATTCTTGTACATAGGAGGCAGTATTATAGTAGTTATATTCTTGTGCATAAGGGCAGTATTATAGTAGTTATATTCTTGTACACAGGGGCAGTATTATAGTAGTTATATTCTTGTACTTAGGGGGCAGTATTATATTAGTTATATTCTTGTACACAGGGGCAGTATTATAGTAGTTATATTCTTGTACATAGGGGCAGTATTATAGTAGTCATATTCTTGTACATAGGAGCAGTATTATAGTAGTTATATTCTTGTACATAGGGGAAGTATTATAGTAGTTATATTCTTGTACATAGGGGGCAGTATTATAGTAGTTATATTCTTGTACATAGGGGGCAGTATTATAGTAGTTATATTCTTGTACATAGGGGGCAGTATTATAGTAGTTATATTCTTGTACATAGGAGGCAGTATTATAGTAGTTATATTCTTGTACATAAGGGCAGTATTATAGTAGTTATATTCTTGTACATAGGGACAGTATTATAGTAGTTATATTCTTGTACATAGGAGGCAGTATTATAGCAGTTATATTCTTGTACATTTGGACAGTATTATAGTAGTTATATTCTTGTACATAGGGGCAGTATTATAGTAGTTATATTCTTGTACATAGGGGGCAGTACTATAGTAGTTATATTATTGTACATAGGAGGCAGTATTATAGTAGTTATATTCTTGTACATTGGGACAGTATTATAGTAGTTATATTCTTGTACATAGGGGAAGTATTATAGTAGTTATATTCTTGTACATTGGGACAGTATTATAGTAGTTATATTCTTGTACATAGGGGAAGTATTATAGTAGTTATATTCTTGTACATAGGGGGCAGTATTATAGTAGCTATATTCTTGTAAATAGGAGGCAGTATTATAGTAGTTATATTCTTGCACATAGGGGCAGTATTATAGTAGTTATATTCTTGTACATAGGGACAGCATTATAGTAGTTATATTCTTGTACATAGGGGGCAGTATTATAGTAGTTATATTCTTGTACATAGGAGGCAGTATTATAGTAGTTATATTCTTGTACATTGGGGCAGTATTATAGTAGTTATATTCTTGTACATAGGGGTCAGTATTATAGTAGTTATATTCTTGTACATAGGAGAAGTATTATAGTAGTTATATTCTTGTACATAGGGGGCAGTATTATAGTAGTTATATTCTTGTACATAGGAGCAGTATTATAGCAGTTATATTCTTGTACATAGGGGGCAGTATTATAATAGTTATATTCTTGTACAAAGGAGCAGTATTATAGCAGTTATATTCTTGTACATAGGGGCAGTATTATAGTAGTTATATTCTTGTACATAGGGGCAGTATTATAGTAGTTATATTCTTGTACATAGGGGGCAGTATTATAGTAGTTATATTCTTGTAAATAGGAGGCAGTATTATAGTAGTTATATTCTTGTACATAGGGGCAGTATTATAGTAGATATATTCTTGTACATATGGGGCAGTATTATAGTAGTTATATTCTTGTAAATAGGAGGCAGTATTATAGTAGTTATATTCTTGTACATAGGGAGCAGTATTATAGTAGTGATATTCTTGTACCTAGGGGGCAGTATTATAGTAGTTATATTCTTGTACATAGGGGGCAGTATTATAGTAGTTATATTCTTGTACATAGGGGGCAGTATTATAGTAGATATATTCTTGTACATAGGAGGCAGTATTATAGTAGTTATATACTTGTACATAAGGGCAGTATTATAGTAGTTATATTCTTGTACATAGGGGCAGTATTATAGTAGTTATATTCTTGTACATAGGGGGCAGTATTGTAGTAGTTATATTCTTGTACATAGGAGCAGTATTATAGTAGTTATATTCTTGTACATAAGGGCAGTGTTATAGTAGTTATATTCTTGTACATAGGGGGCAGTATTATAGTAGTTATATTCTTGTACATTGGGGCAGTATTATAGTAGTTATATTCTTGTACATAAGGGCAGTGTTATAGTACTTATATTCTTGTACATAGGGGGCAGTATTATAGTAGTTATATTCTTGTAAATAGGAGGCAGTATAATAGTAGTTATATTCTTGTACATAGGGGCAGTATTATAGTAGTTATATTATTGTACATAGGGGCAGTATTATAGTAGTTATATTCTTGTAAATAGGAGGCAGTATTATATTAGTTATATTCTTGTACATAGGGGCAGTATTATAGTAGTTATATTCTTGTACATAGGGAGCAGTATTATACTAGTGATATTCTTGTACATAGGGGGCAGTATTATAGTAGTTATATTCTTGTACATAGGGGGCAGGATTATAGTAGTTATATTCTTGTACATAGGGGGCAGTATTATAGTAGTTATATTCTTGTACATAGGAGGCAGTATTATAGTAGTTATATTCTTGTACATAAGGGCAGTATTATAGTAGTTATATTCTTGTACATAGGGGCAGTATTATAGTAGTTATATTCTTGTACATAGGGGGCAGTATTATAGTAGTTATATTCTTGTACATTGGGGCAGTATTATAGTAGTTATATTCCTGTACATAGGGGGCAGTATTATAATAGTTATATTCTTGTACATAGGGGCAGTATTATAGTAGTTATATTCTTGTACATAAGGGCAGTGTTATAGTAGTTATATTCTTGTACATAGAGGCAGTATTATAGTAGTTATATTCTTGTACATAGGGAGCAGTATTATAGTAGTGATATTCTTGTACATAGGGGGCAGTATTATAGCAGTTATACTCTTGTACATAGGGGGCAGTATTATAGTAGTTATATTCTTGTACATAGGGGGCAGTATTATAGTAGTTATATTCTTGTACATTGGGGCAGTATTATAGTAGTTATATTCCTGTACATAGGGGGCAGTATTATAATAGTTATATTCTTGTACATAGGGGCAGTATTATAGTAGTTATATTCTTGTACATAAGGGCAGTGTTATAGTAGTTATATTCTTGTACATAGAGGCAGTATTATAGTAGTTATATTCTTGTACATAGGGAGCAGTATTATAGTAGTGATATTCTTGTACATAGGGGGCAGTATTATAGTAGTTATACTCTTGTACATAGGGGGCAGTATTATAGTAGTTATATTCTTGTACATAGGGGGCAGTATTATAGTAGTTATATTCTTGTACATATGAGGCAGTAATATAGTAGTTATATTCTTGTGCATAAGGGCAGTATTATAGTCGTTATATTCTTGTACATAGGAGAAGTATTATAGTAGTTATATTCTTGTACATAGGGGGCAGTATTATAGTAGTTATATTCTTGTACGTAGGAGCAGTATTATAGCAGTTATATTCTTGTACATAGGGGGCAGTATTATAGTAGTTATATTCTTGTACATAGGAGCAGTATTATAGCAGCTATATACTTGTACATAGGGGCAGTATTATAGTAGTTATATTCTTGTACATAGGGGGCAGTATTATAGTAGTTATATTCTTGTACATAGGGGGCAGTATTATAGTAGTTATATTCTTGTAAATAGGAGGCAGTATTATAGTAGTTATATTCTTGTACATAGGGGCAGTATTATAGTAGTTATATTATTGTACATAGGGGGCAGTATTATAGTAGTTATATTCTTGTAAATAGGAGGCAGTATTATATTAGTTATATTCTTGTACATAGGGGCAGTATTATAGTAGTTATATTCTTGTACATAGGGAGCAGTATTATACTAGTGATATTCTTGTACATAGGGGGCAGTATTATAGTAGTTATATTCTTGTACATAGGGGGCAGGATTATAGTAGTTATATTCTTGTACATAGGGGGCAGTATTATAGTAGTTATATTCTTGTACATAGGAGGCAGTATTATAGTAGTTATATTCTTGTACATAAGGGCAGTATTATAGTAGTTATATTCTTGTACATAGGGGCAGTATTATAGTAGTTATATTCTTGTACATAGTGGGCAGTATTATAGTAGTTATATTCTTGTACATAGGAGCAGTATTATAGTAGTTATATTCTTGTACATAGGGGGCAGTATTATAGTAGTTATATTCTTGTACATTGGGGCAGTATTATAGTAGTTATATTCCTGTACATAGGGGGCAGTATTATAGTAGTTATATTCTTGTACATAGGAGCAGTATTATAGTAGTTATATTCTTGTACATAGGGGCAGTATTATAGTAGTTATATTCTTGTACATAAGGGCAGTGTTATAGTAGTTATATTCTTGTACATAGAGGCAGTATTATAGTAGTTATATTCTTGTACATAGGGAGCAGTATTATAGTAGTGATATTCTTGTACATAGGGGGCAGTATTATAGTAGTAATACTCTTGTACATAGGGGGCTGTATTATAGTAGTTATATTCTTGTACATAGGGGGCAGTATTATAGTAGTTATATTCTTGTACATAGGAGGCAGTATTATAGTAGTTATATTCTTGTGCATAAGGGCAGTATTATAGTAGTTATATTCTTGTACACAGGGGCAGTATTATAGCAGTTATATTCTTGTACATAGGGGGCAGTATTATATTAGTTATATTCTTGTACACAGGGGCAATATTATAGTAGTTATATTCTTGTACATAGGGGGCAGTATTATAGTAGTCATATTCTTGTACATAGGAGCAGTATTATAGTAGTTATATTCTTGTACATAGGGGAAGTATTATAGTAGTTATATTCTTGTACATAGGGGGCAGTATTATAGTAGTTATATTCTTGTACATAGGGGGCAGTATTATAGTAGTTATATTCTTGTACATAGGGGGCAGTATTATAGTAGTTATATTCTTGTACATAAGGGCAGTATTATAGTAGTTATATTCTTGTACATAGGGACAGTATTATAGTAGTTATATTCTTGTACATAGGAGGCAGTATTATAGCAGTTATATTCTTGCACATAGGGGCAGTATTATAGTAGTTATATTCTTGTACATAGGGGGCAGTATTATAGTAGTTATATTATTGTACATAGGAGGCAGTATTATAGTAGTTATATTCTTGTACATTGGGACAGTATTATAGTAGTTATATTCTTGTACATAGGGGAAGTATTATAGTAGTTATATTCTTGTACATTGGGACAGTATTATAGTAGTTATATTCTTGTACATAGGGGAAGTATTATAGTAGTTATATTCTTGTACATAGGGGGCAGTATTATAGTAGTTATATTCTTGTAAATAGGAGGCAGTATTATAGTAGTTATATTCTTGCACATAGGGGCAGTATTATAGTAGTTATATTCTTGTACATAGGGGCAGCATTATAGTAGTTATATTCTTGTACATAGGGGGCAGTATTATAGTAGTTATATTCTTGTACATAGGAGGCAGTATTATAGTAGTTATATTCTTGTACATTGGGGCAGTATTATAGTAGTTATATTCTTGTACATAGGGGTCAGTATTATAGTAGTTATATTCTTGTACATAGGAGAAGTATTATAGTAGTTATATTCTTGTACATAGGGGGCAGTATTATAGTAGTTATATTCTTGTACATAGGAGCAGTATTATAGCAGTTATATTCTTGTACATAGGGGGCAGTATTATAATAGTTATATTCTTGTACATAGGAGCAGTATTATAGCAGTTATATTCTTGTACATAGGGGCAGTATTATAGTAGTTATATTCTTGTACATAGGGGGCAGTATTATAATAGTTATATTCTTGTCCATAGGGGGCAGTATTATAGTAGTTATATTCTTGTAAATAGGAGGCAGTATTATCGTAGTTATATTCTTGTACATAGGGGCAGTATTATAGTAGATATATTCTTGTACATATGGGGCAGTATTATAGTAGTTATATTCTTGTAAATAGGAGGCAGTATTATAGTAGTTATATTCTTGTACATAGGGGCAGTATTATAGTAGTTATATTCTTGTACATAGGGAGCAGTATTATAGTAGTGATATTCTTGTACCTAGGGGGCAGTATTATAGTAGTTATATTCTTGTACATAGGGGGCAGTATTATAGTAGTTATATTCTTGTACATAGGGGGCAGTATTATAGTAGATATATTCTTGTACATAGGAGGCAGTATTAAAGTAGTTATATTCTTGTGCATAAGGGCAGTATTATAGTAGTTATATTCTTGTACACAGGGGCAGTATTATAGTAGTTATATTCTTGTACATAGGGGGCAGTATTATAGTAGTTATATTCTTGTACATAGGAGCAGTATTATAGTAGTTATATTTTTGTACATAGGGGGCAGTATTATAGTAGTTATATTCTTGTACATAGGGGCAGTATTATAGTAGTTATATTCTTGTACATAGGGGGCAGTATTATAGTAGTTATATTCTTGTACATAGGGGGCAGTATTATAGTAGTTATATTCTTGTACATTGGGTCAGTATTATAGTAGTTATATTCTTGTACATAGGGGACAGTATTATAATAGTTATATTATAGTACATAGGGGCAGTATTATAGTAGTAATATTCTTGTACATAAGGGCAGTGTTATAGTAGTTATATTCTTGTACATAGAGGCAGTATTATAGTAGTTATATTCTTGTACATTGGGAGCAGTATTATAGTAGTGATATTCTTGTACATAGGGGGCAGTAATTTAGTAGTTATATTCTTGTACATAGGGGGCACTATTATAGTAGTTATATTCTTGTACATAGGGGGTAGTATTATAGTAGTTATATTCTTGTACATAGGGGGCAGTATTATAATAGTTATATTCTTGCACATAGGGGCAGTATTATAATAGTTATATTCTTGCACATAAGGGCAGTGTTATAGTAGTTATATTCTTGTACATAGGAGAAGTATTATAGTAGTTATATTCTTGTACATAGGGGGCAGTATTATAGTAGTTATATTCTTGTAAATAGGAGGCAGTATAATTGTAGTTATATTCTTGTACATAGGGGCAGTATTATAGTAGTTATATTATTGTACATAGGGGCAGTATTATAGTAGTTATATTCTTGTAAATAGGAGGCAGTATTATATTAGTTATATTCTTGTACATAGGGGCAGTATTATAGTAGTTATATTCTTGTACATAGGGAGCAGTATTATACTAGTGATATTCTTGTACATAGGGGGCAGTATTATAGTAGTTATATTCTTGTACATAGGGGGCAGGATTATAGTAGTTATATTCTTGTACATAGTGGGCAGTATTATAGTAGTTATATTCTTGTACATAGGAGGCAGTATTATAGTAGTTATATTCTTGTACATAAGGGCAGTATTATAGTAGTTATATTCTTGTACATAGGGGCAGTATTATAGTAGTTATATTCTTGTACATAGGAGCAGTATTATAGTAGTTATATTCTTGTACATAAGGGCAGTGTTATAGTAGTTATATTCTTGTACATAGGGGGCAGTATTATAGTAGTTATATTCTTGTACATTGGGGCAGTATTATAGTAGTTATATTCTTGTACATAAGGGCAGTGTTATAGTAGTTATATTCTTGTACATAGGGGGCAGTATTATAGTAGTTATATTCTTGTAAATAGGAGGCAGTATAATAGTAGTTATATTCTTGTACATAGGGGCAGTATTATAGTAGTTATATTATTGTACATAGGGGCAGTATTATAGTAGTTATATTCTTGTAAATAGGAGGCAGTATTATATTATTTATATTCTTGTACATAGGGGCAGTATTATAGTAGTTATATTCTTGTACATAGGGAGCAGTATTATACTAGTGATATTCTTGTACATAGGGGGCAGTATTATAGTAGTTATATTCTTGTACATAGGGGGCAGGATTATAGTAGTTATATTCTTGTACATAGGGGGCAGTATTATAGTAGTTATATTCTTGTACATAGGAGGCAGTATTATAGTAGTTATATTCTTGTACATAAGGGCAGTATTATAGTAGTTATATTCTTGTACATAGGGGCAGTATTATAGTAGTTATATTCTTGTACATAGGGGGCAGTATTATAGTAGTTATATTCTTGTACATTGGGGCAGTATTATAGTAGTTATATTCCTGTACATAGGGGGCAGTATTATAATAGTTATATTCTTGTACATAGGGGCAGTATTATAGTAGTTATATTCTTCTACATAAGGGCAGTGTTATAGTAGTTATATTCTTGTACATAGAGGCAGTATTATAGTAGTTATATTCTTGTACATAGGGAGCAGTATTATAGTAGTGATATTCTTGTACATAGGGGGCAGTATTATAGTAGTTATACTCTTGTACATAGGGGGCAGTATTATAGTAGTTATATTCTTGTACATAGGGGGCAAATTATAGTAGTTATATTCTTGTACATATGAGGCAGTAATATAGTAGTTATATTCTTGTGCATAAGGGCAGTATTATAGTAGTTATATTCTTGTACAATGGGGCAGTATTATAGTAGTTATATTCTTGTACATAGGAGGCAGTATTATAGTAGTTATATTCTTGTGCATAAGGGCAGTATTATAGTAGTTATATTCTTGTACAATGGGGCAGTATTATAGTAGTTATATTCTTGTACATATGGGTCAGTATTATAGTAGTTATATTCTTGTACATAGGAGAAGTATTATAGTAGTTATATTCTTGTACATAGGGGGCAGTATTATAGTAGTTATATTCTTGTACATAGGAGCAGTATTATAGCAGTTATATTCTTGTACATAGGGGGCAGTATTATAGTAGTTATATTCTTGTACATAGGAGCAGTATTATAGCAGCTATATACTTGTACATAGGGGCAGTATTATAGTAGTTATATTCTTGTACATAGGGGGCAGTATTATAGTAGTTATATTCTTGTAAATAGGAGGCAGTATTATAGTAGTTATATTCTTGTACATAGGGGCAGTATTATAGTAGTTATATTATTGTACATAGGGGCAGTATTATAGTAGTTATATTCTTGTAAATAGGAGGCAGTATTATATTAGTTATATTCTTGTACATAGGGGCAGTATTATAGTAGTTATATTCTTGTACATAGGGAGCAGTATTATACTAGTGATATTCTTGTACATAGGGGGCAGTATTATAGTAGTTATATTCTTGTACATAGGGGGCAGGATTATAGTAGTTATATTCTTGTACATAGGGGGCAGTATTATAGTAGTTATATTCTTGTACATAGGAGGCAGTATTATAGTAGTTATATTCTTGTACATAAGGGCAGTATTATAGTAGTTATATTCTTGTACATAGGGGCAGTATTATAGTAGTTATATTCTTGTACATAGTGGGCAGTATTATAGTAGTTATATTCTTGTACATAGGAGCAGTATTATAGTAGTTATATTCTTGTACATAGGGGGCAGTATTATAGTAGTTATATTCTTGTACATTGGGGCAGTATTATAGTAGTTATATTCCTGTACATAGGGGGCAGTATTATAATAGTTATATTCTTGTACATAGGGGCAGTATTATAGTAGTTATATTCTTGTACATAAGGGCAGTGTTATAGTAGTTATATTCTTGTACATAGAGGCAGTATTATAGTAGTTATATTCTTGTACATAGGGAGCGGTATTATAATAGTGATATTCTTGTACATAGGGGGCAGTATTATAGTAGTAATACTCTTGTACATAGGGGGCTGTATTATAGTAGTTATATTCTTGTACATAGGGGGCAGTATTATAGTAGTTATATTCTTGTACATAGGAGGCAGTATTATAGTAGTTATATTCTTGTGCATAAGGGCAGTATTATAGTAGTTATATTCTTGTACACAGGGGCAGTATTATAGTAGTTATATTCTTGTACATAGGGGGCAGTATTATATTAGTTATATTCTTGTACACAGGGGCAATATTATAGTAGTTATATTCTTGTACATAGGGGGCAGTATTATAGTAGTCATATTCTTGTACATAGGAGCAGTATTATAGTAGTTATATTCTTGTACATAGGGGCAGTATTATAGTAGTTATATTCTTGTACATAGGGGGCAGTATTATAGTAGTTATATTCTTGTACATTGGGTCAGTATTATAGTAGTTATATTCTTGTACATAGGGGACAGTATTATAATAGTTATATTATTGTACATAGGGGCAGTATTATAGTAGTAATATTCTTGTATATAAGGGCAGTGTTATAGTAGTTATATTCTTGTACATAGAGGCAGTATTATAGTAGTTATATTCTTGTACATTGGGAGCAGTATTATAGTAGTGATATTCTTGTACATAGGGGGCAGTATTTTAGTAGTTATATTCTTGTACATAGGGGGCACTATTATAGTAGTTATATTCTTGTACATAGGGGGTAGTATTATAGTAGTTATATTCTTGTACATAGGGGGCAGTATTATAATAGTTATATTCTTGCACATAGGGGCAGTATTATAATAGTTATATTCTTGCACATAAGGGCAGTGTTATAGTAGTTATATTCTTGTACATAGGAGAAGTATTATAGTAGTTATATTCTTGTACATAGGGGGCAGTATTATAGTAGTTATATTCTTGTACATAGGGGGCAGTATTATAGTAGTTATATTCTTGTAAATAGGAGGCAGTATAATAGTAGTTATATTCTTGTACATAGGGGCAGTATTATAGTAGTTATATTATTGTACATAGGGGCAGTATTATAGTAGTTATATTCTTGTAAATAGGAGGCAGTATTATATTAGTTATATTCTTGTACATAGGGGCAGTATTATAGTAGTTATATTCTTGTACATAGGGAGCAGTATTATACTAGTGATATTCTTGTACATAGGGGGCAGTATTATAGTAGTTATATTCTTGTACATAGGGGGCAGGATTATAGTAGTTATATTCTTGTACATAGTGGGCAGTATTATAGTAGTTACATTCTTGTACATAGGGGAAGTATTATAGTAGTTATATTCTTGTACATAAGGGCAGTATTATAGTAGTTATATTCTTGTACATAGGGGCAGTATTATAGTAGTTATATTCTTGTACTTAGGGGGCAGTATTATAGTAGTTATATTCTTGTACATAGGAGCAGTATTATAGTAGTTATATTCTTGTACATAGGGGGCAGTATTATAGTAGTTATATTCTTGTAAATAGGAGGCAGTATTATAGTAGTTATATTCTTGCACATAGGGGCAGTATTATAGTAGTTATATTCTTGTACATAGGGCAGCATTATAGTAGTTATATTCTTGTACATAGGGGGCAGTATTATAGTAGTTATATTCTTGTACATAGGAGGCAGTATTATAGTAGTTATATTCTTGTACATTGGGGCAGTATTATAGTAGTTATATTCTTGTACATAGGGGTCAGTATTATAGTAGTTATATTCTTGTACATAGGAGAAGTATTATAGTAGTTATATTCTTGTACATAGGTGGCAGTATTATAGTAGTTATATTCTTGTACATAGGAGCAGTATTATAGCAGTTATATTCTTGTACATAGGGGGCAGTATTATAATAGTTATATTCTTGTACATAGGAGCAGTATTATAGCAGTTATATTCTTGTACATAGGGGCAGTATTATAGTAGTTATATTCTTGTACATAGGGGGCAGTATTATAGTAGTTATATTCTTGTACATAGGGGGCAGGATTATAGTAGTTATATTCTTGTACATAGGGGGCAGTATTATAGTAGTTATATTCTTGTACATAGGAGGCAGTATTATAGTAGTTATATTCTTGTACATAAGGGCAGTATTATAGTAGTTATATTCTTGTACATAGGGGCAGTATTATAGTAGTTATATTCTTGTACATAAGGGCAGTATTATAGTAGTTATATTCTTGTACATAGGAGCAGTATTATAGTAGTTATATTCTTGTACATAGGGGGCAGTATTATAGTAGTTATATTCTTGTAAATAGGAGGCAGTATTATAGTAGTTATATTCTTGCACATAGGGGCAGTATTATAGTAGTTATATTCTTGTACATAGGGGCAGCATTATAGTAGTTATATTCTTGTACATAGGGGGCAGTATTATAGTAGTTATATTCTTGTACATAGGAGGCAGTATTATAGTAGTTATATTCTTGTACATTGGGGCAGTATTATAGTAGTTATATTCTTGTACATAGGGGTCAGTATTATAGTAGTTATATTCTTGTACATAGGAGAAGTATTATAGTAGTTATATTCTTGTACATAGGTGGCAGTATTATAGTAGTTATATTCTTGTACATAGGAGCAGTATTATAGCAGTTATATTCTTGTACATAGGGGGCAGTATTATAATAGTTATATTCTTGTACATAGGAGCAGTATTATAGCAGTTATATTCTTGTACATAGGGGCAGTATTATAGTAGTTATATTCTTGTACATAGGGGGCAGTATTATAGTAGTTATATTCTTGTACATAGGGGGCAGTATTATAGTAGTTATATTCTTGTAAATAGGAGGCAGTATTATAGTAGTTATATTCTTGTACATAGGGGCAGTATTATAGTAGATATATTCTTGTACATATGGGGCAGTATTATAGTAGTTATATTCTTGTAAATAGGAGGCAGTATTATAGCAGTTATATTCTTGTACATAGGGGCAGTATTATAGTAGTTATATTCTTGTACATAGGGAGCAGTATTATAGTAGTGATATTCTTGTACCTAGGGGGCAGTATTATAGTAGTTATATTCTTGTACATAGGGGGCAGTATTATAGTAGTTATATTCTTGTACATAGGGGGCAGTATTATAGTAGATATATTCTTGTACATAGGAGGCAGTATTATAGTAGTTATATTCTTGTGCATAAGGGCAGTATTATAGTAGTTATATTCTTGTACACAGGGGCAGTATTATAGTAGTTATATTCTTGTACATAGGGGGCAGTATTATAGTAGTTATATTCTTGTACATAGGAGCAGTATTATAGTAGTTATATTCTTGTACATAGGGGGCAGTATTATAGTAGTTATATTCTTGTACATAGGGGCAGTATTATAGTAGTTATATTCTTGTACATAGGGGGCAGTATTATAGTAGTTATATTCTTGTACATAGGAGCAGTATTATAGTAGTTATATTCTTGTACATAGGGGGCAGTATTATAGTAGTTATATTCTTGTACATTGGGGCAGTATTATAGTAGTTATATTCTTGTACATAGGGGACAGTATTATAATAGTTATATTATTGTACATAGGGGCAGTATTATAGTAGTAATATTCTTGTACATAAGGGCAGTGTTATAGTAGTTATATTCTTGTACATAGAGGCAGTATTATAGTAGTTATATTCTTGTACATTGGGAGCAGTATTATAGTAGTGATATTCTTGTACATAGGGGGCAGTATTTTAGTAGTTATATTCTTGTACATAGGGGGCACTATTATAGTAGTTATATTCTTGTACATAGGGGGTAGTATTATAGTAGTTATATTCTTGTACATAGGGGCAGTATTATAATAGTTATATTCTTGCACATAGGGGCAGTATTATAGTAGTTATATTCTTGCACATAAGGGCAGTGTTATAGTAGTTATATTCTTGTACATAGGAGAAGTATTATAGTAGTTATATTCTTGTACATAGGGGGCAGTATTATAGTAGTTATATTCTTGTACATAGGGGGCAGTATTATAGTAGTTATATTCTTGTAAATAGGAGGCAGTATAATAGTAGTTATATTCTTATACATAGGGGCAGTATTATAGTAGTTATATTATTGTACATAGGGGCAGTATTATAGTAGTTATATTCTTGTAAATAGGAGGCAGTATTATATTAGTTATATTCTTGTACATAGGGGCAGTATTATAGTAGTTATATTCTTGTACATAGGGAGCAGTATTATACTAGTGATATTCTTGTACATAGGGGGCAGTATTATAGTAGTTATATTCTTGTACATAGGGGGCAGTATTATAGTAGTTATATTCTTGTACATAGGGGGCAGTATTATAGTAGATATATTCTTGTACATAGGAGGCAGTATTATAGTAGTTATATTCTTGTGCATAAGGGCAGGATTATAGTAGTTATATTCTTGTACACAGGGGCAGTATTATAGTAGTTATATTCTTGTACATAGGGGGCAGTATTATAGTAGTTATATTCTTGTACATAGGAGCAGTATTATAGTAGTTATATTCTTGTACATAGGGGGCAGTATTATAGTAGTTATATTCTTGTACATAGGGGCAGTATTATAGTAGTTATATTCTTGTACATAGGGGGCAGTATTATAGTAGTTATATTCTTGTACATAGGAGCAGTATTATAGTAGTTATATTCTTGTACATAGGGGGCAGTATTATAGTAGTTATATTCTTGTACATTGGGGCAGTATTATAGTAGTTATATTCTTGTACATAGGGGACAGTATTATAATAGTTATATTATTGTACATAGGGGCAGTATTATAGTAGTAATATTCTTGTACATAAGGGCAGTGTTATAGTAGTTATATTCTTGTACATAGAGGCAGTATTATAGTAGTTATATTCTTGTACATTGGGAGCAGTATTATAGTAGTGATATTCTTGTACATAGGGGGCAGTATTTTAGTAGTTATATTCTTGTACATAGGGGGCACTATTATAGTAGTTATATTCTTGTACATAGGGGGTAGTATTATAGTAGTTATATTCTTGTACATAGGGGGCAGTATTATAATAGTTATATTCTTGCACATAGGGGCAGTATTATAGTAGTTATATTCTTGCACATAAGGGCAGTGTTATAGTAGTTATATTCTTGTACATAGGAGAAGTATTATAGTAGTTATATTCTTGTACATAGGGGGCAGTATTATAGTAGTTATATTCTTGTACATAGGGGGCAGTATTATAGTAGTTATATTCTTGTAAATAGGAGGCAGTATAATAGTAGTTATATTCTTGTACATAGGGGCAGTATTATAGTAGTTATATTATTGTACATAGGGGCAGTATTATAGTAGTTATATTCTTGTACATAAGGGCAGTGTTATAGTAGTTATATTCTTGTACATAGAGGCAGTATTATAGTAGTTATATTCTTGTACATAGGGAGCAGTATTATAGTAGTGATATTCTTGTACATAGGGGGCAGTATTATAGTAGTTATACTCTTGTACATAGGGGGCAGTATTATAGTAGTTATATTCTTGTACATAGGGGGCAGTATTATAGTAGTTATATTCTTGTACATATGAGGCAGTAATATAGTAGTTATATTCTTGTGCATAAGGGCAGTATTATAGTCGTTATATTCTTGTACATAGGAGAAGTATTATAGTAGTTATATTCTTGTACATAGGGGGCAGTATTATAGTAGTTATATTCTTGTACGTAGGAGCAGTATTATAGCAGTTATATTCTTGTACATAGGGGGCAGTATTATAGTAGTTATATTCTTGTACATAGGAGCAGTATTATAGCAGCTATATACTTGTACATAGGGGCAGTATTATAGTAGTTATATTCTTGTACATAGGGGGCAGTATTATAGTAGTTATATTCTTGTACATAGGGGGCAGTATTATAGTAGTTATATTCTTGTAAATAGGAGGCAGTATTATAGTAGTTATATTCTTGTACATAGGGGCAGTATTATAGTAGTTATATTATTGTACATAGGGGGCAGTATTATAGTAGTTATATTCTTGTAAATAGGAGGCAGTATTATATTAGTTATATTCTTGTACATAGGGGCAGTATTATAGTAGTTATATTCTTGTACATAGGGAGCAGTATTATACTAGTGATATTCTTGTACATAGGGGGCAGTATTATAGTAGTTATATTCTTGTACATAGGGGGCAGGATTATAGTAGTTATATTCTTGTACATAGGGGGCAGTATTATAGTAGTTATATTCTTGTACATAGGAGGCAGTATTATAGTAGTTATATTCTTGTACATAAGGGCAGTATTATAGTAGTTATATTCTTGTACATAGGGGCAGTATTATAGTAGTTATATTCTTGTACATAGTGGGCAGTATTATAGTAGTTATATTCTTGTACATAGGAGCAGTATTATAGTAGTTATATTCTTGTACATAGGGGGCAGTATTATAGTAGTTATATTCTTGTACATTGGGGCAGTATTATAGTAGTTATATTCCTGTACATAGGGGGCAGTATTATAGTAGTTATATTCTTGTACATAGGAGCAGTATTATAGTAGTTATATTCTTGTACATAGGGGCAGTATTATAGTAGTTATATTCTTGTACATAAGGGCAGTGTTATAGTAGTTATATTCTTGTACATAGAGGCAGTATTATAGTAGTTATATTCTTGTACATAGGGAGCAGTATTATAGTAGTGATATTCTTGTACATAGGGGGCAGTATTATAGTAGTAATACTCTTGTACATAGGGGGCTGTATTATAGTAGTTATATTCTTGTACATAGGGGGCAGTATTATAGTAGTTATATTCTTGTACATAGGAGGCAGTATTATAGTAGTTATATTCTTGTGCATAAGGGCAGTATTATAGTAGTTATATTCTTGTACACAGGGGCAGTATTATAGCAGTTATATTCTTGTACATAGGGGGCAGTATTATATTAGTTATATTCTTGTACACAGGGGCAATATTATAGTAGTTATATTCTTGTACATAGGGGGCAGTATTATAGTAGTCATATTCTTGTACATAGGAGCAGTATTATAGTAGTTATATTCTTGTACATAGGGGAAGTATTATAGTAGTTATATTCTTGTACATAGGGGGCAGTATTATAGTAGTTATATTCTTGTACATAGGGGGCAGTATTATAGTAGTTATATTCTTGTACATAGGGGGCAGTATTATAGTAGTTATATTCTTGTACATAAGGGCAGTATTATAGTAGTTATATTCTTGTACATAGGGACAGTATTATAGTAGTTATATTCTTGTACATAGGAGGCAGTATTATAGCAGTTATATTCTTGCACATAGGGGCAGTATTATAGTAGTTATATTCTTGTACATAGGGGGCAGTATTATAGTAGTTATATTATTGTACATAGGAGGCAGTATTATAGTAGTTATATTCTTGTACATTGGGACAGTATTATAGTAGTTATATTCTTGTACATAGGGGAAGTATTATAGTAGTTATATTCTTGTACATTGGGACAGTATTATAGTAGTTATATTCTTGTACATAGGGGAAGTATTATAGTAGTTATATTCTTGTACATAGGGGGCAGTATTATAGTAGTTATATTCTTGTAAATAGGAGGCAGTATTATAGTAGTTATATTCTTGCACATAGGGGCAGTATTATAGTAGTTATATTCTTGTACATAGGGGCAGCATTATAGTAGTTATATTCTTGTACATAGGGGGCAGTATTATAGTAGTTATATTCTTGTACATAGGAGGCAGTATTATAGTAGTTATATTCTTGTACATTGGGGCAGTATTATAGTAGTTATATTCTTGTACATAGGGGTCAGTATTATAGTAGTTATATTCTTGTACATAGGAGAAGTATTATAGTAGTTATATTCTTGTACATAGGGGGCAGTATTATAGTAGTTATATTCTTGTACATAGGAGCAGTATTATAGCAGTTATATTCTTGTACATAGGGGGCAGTATTATAATAGTTATATTCTTGTACATAGGAGCAGTATTATAGCAGTTATATTCTTGTACATAGGGGCAGTATTATAGTAGTTATATTCTTGTACATAGGGGGCAGTATTATAATAGTTATATTCTTGTCCATAGGGGGCAGTATTATAGTAGTTATATTCTTGTAAATAGGAGGCAGTATTATCGTAGTTATATTCTTGTACATAGGGGCAGTATTATAGTAGATATATTCTTGTACATATGGGGCAGTATTATAGTAGTTATATTCTTGTAAATAGGAGGCAGTATTATAGTAGTTATATTCTTGTACATAGGGGCAGTATTATAGTAGTTATATTCTTGTACATAGGGAGCAGTATTATAGTAGTGATATTCTTGTACCTAGGGGGCAGTATTATAGTAGTTATATTCTTGTACATAGGGGGCAGTATTATAGTAGTTATATTCTTGTACATAGGGGGCAGTATTATAGTAGATATATTCTTGTACATAGGAGGCAGTATTAAAGTAGTTATATTCTTGTGCATAAGGGCAGTATTATAGTAGTTATATTCTTGTACACAGGGGCAGTATTATAGTAGTTATATTCTTGTACATAGGGGGCAGTATTATAGTAGTTATATTCTTGTACATAGGAGCAGTATTATAGTAGTTATATTTTTGTACATAGGGGGCAGTATTATAGTAGTTATATTCTTGTACATAGGGGCAGTATTATAGTAGTTATATTCTTGTACATAGGGGGCAGTATTATAGTAGTTATATTCTTGTACATAGGGGGCAGTATTATAGTAGTTATATTCTTGTACATTGGGTCAGTATTATAGTAGTTATATTCTTGTACATAGGGGACAGTATTATAATAGTTATATTATAGTACATAGGGGCAGTATTATAGTAGTAATATTCTTGTACATAAGGGCAGTGTTATAGTAGTTATATTCTTGTACATAGAGGCAGTATTATAGTAGTTATATTCTTGTACATTGGGAGCAGTATTATAGTAGTGATATTCTTGTACATAGGGGGCAGTAATTTAGTAGTTATATTCTTGTACATAGGGGGCACTATTATAGTAGTTATATTCTTGTACATAGGGGGTAGTATTATAGTAGTTATATTCTTGTACATAGGGGGCAGTATTATAATAGTTATATTCTTGCACATAGGGGCAGTATTATAATAGTTATATTCTTGCACATAAGGGCAGTGTTATAGTAGTTATATTCTTGTACATAGGAGAAGTATTATAGTAGTTATATTCTTGTACATAGGGGGCAGTATTATAGTAGTTATATTCTTGTAAATAGGAGGCAGTATAATTGTAGTTATATTCTTGTACATAGGGGCAGTATTATAGTAGTTATATTATTGTACATAGGGGCAGTATTATAGTAGTTATATTCTTGTAAATAGGAGGCAGTATTATATTAGTTATATTCTTGTACATAGGGGCAGTATTATAGTAGTTATATTCTTGTACATAGGGAGCAGTATTATACTAGTGATATTCTTGTACATAGGGGGCAGTATTATAGTAGTTATATTCTTGTACATAGGGGGCAGGATTATAGTAGTTATATTCTTGTACATAGTGGGCAGTATTATAGTAGTTATATTCTTGTACATAGGAGGCAGTATTATAGTAGTTATATTCTTGTACATAAGGGCAGTATTATAGTAGTTATATTCTTGTACATAGGGGCAGTATTATAGTAGTTATATTCTTGTACATAGGAGCAGTATTATAGTAGTTATATTCTTGTACATAAGGGCAGTGTTATAGTAGTTATATTCTTGTACATAGGGGGCAGTATTATAGTAGTTATATTCTTGTACATTGGGGCAGTATTATAGTAGTTATATTCTTGTACATAAGGGCAGTGTTATAGTAGTTATATTCTTGTACATAGGGGGCAGTATTATAGTAGTTATATTCTTGTAAATAGGAGGCAGTATAATAGTAGTTATATTCTTGTACATAGGGGCAGTATTATAGTAGTTATATTATTGTACATAGGGGCAGTATTATAGTAGTTATATTCTTGTAAATAGGAGGCAGTATTATATTATTTATATTCTTGTACATAGGGGCAGTATTATAGTAGTTATATTCTTGTACATAGGGAGCAGTATTATACTAGTGATATTCTTGTACATAGGGGGCAGTATTATAGTAGTTATATTCTTGTACATAGGGGGCAGGATTATAGTAGTTATATTCTTGTACATAGGGGGCAGTATTATAGTAGTTATATTCTTGTACATAGGAGGCAGTATTATAGTAGTTATATTCTTGTACATAAGGGCAGTATTATAGTAGTTATATTCTTGTACATAGGGGCAGTATTATAGTAGTTATATTCTTGTACATAGGGGGCAGTATTATAGTAGTTATATTCTTGTACATTGGGGCAGTATTATAGTAGTTATATTCCTGTACATAGGGGGCAGTATTATAATAGTTATATTCTTGTACATAGGGGCAGTATTATAGTAGTTATATTCTTCTACATAAGGGCAGTGTTATAGTAGTTATATTCTTGTACATAGAGGCAGTATTATAGTAGTTATATTCTTGTACATAGGGAGCAGTATTATAGTAGTGATATTCTTGTACATAGGGGGCAGTATTATAGTAGTTATACTCTTGTACATAGGGGGCAGTATTATAGTAGTTATATTCTTGTACATAGGGGGCAAATTATAGTAGTTATATTCTTGTACATATGAGGCAGTAATATAGTAGTTATATTCTTGTGCATAAGGGCAGTATTATAGTAGTTATATTCTTGTACAATGGGGCAGTATTATAGTAGTTATATTCTTGTACATAGGAGGCAGTATTATAGTAGTTATATTCTTGTGCATAAGGGCAGTATTATAGTAGTTATATTCTTGTACAATGGGGCAGTATTATAGTAGTTATATTCTTGTACATATGGGTCAGTATTATAGTAGTTATATTCTTGTACATAGGAGAAGTATTATAGTAGTTATATTCTTGTACATAGGGGGCAGTATTATAGTAGTTATATTCTTGTACATAGGAGCAGTATTATAGCAGTTATATTCTTGTACATAGGGGGCAGTATTATAGTAGTTATATTCTTGTACATAGGAGCAGTATTATAGCAGCTATATACTTGTACATAGGGGCAGTATTATAGTAGTTATATTCTTGTACATAGGGGGCAGTATTATAGTAGTTATATTCTTGTAAATAGGAGGCAGTATTATAGTAGTTATATTCTTGTACATAGGGGCAGTATTATAGTAGTTATATTATTGTACATAGGGGCAGTATTATAGTAGTTATATTCTTGTAAATAGGAGGCAGTATTATATTAGTTATATTCTTGTACATAGGGGCAGTATTATAGTAGTTATATTCTTGTACATAGGGAGCAGTATTATACTAGTGATATTCTTGTACATAGGGGGCAGTATTATAGTAGTTATATTCTTGTACATAGGGGGCAGGATTATAGTAGTTATATTCTTGTACATAGGGGGCAGTATTATAGTAGTTATATTCTTGTACATAGGAGGCAGTATTATAGTAGTTATATTCTTGTACATAAGGGCAGTATTATAGTAGTTATATTCTTGTACATAGGGGCAGTATTATAGTAGTTATATTCTTGTACATAGTGGGCAGTATTATAGTAGTTATATTCTTGTACATAGGAGCAGTATTATAGTAGTTATATTCTTGTACATAGGGGGCAGTATTATAGTAGTTATATTCTTGTACATTGGGGCAGTATTATAGTAGTTATATTCCTGTACATAGGGGGCAGTATTATAATAGTTATATTCTTGTACATAGGGGCAGTATTATAGTAGTTATATTCTTGTACATAAGGGCAGTGTTATAGTAGTTATATTCTTGTACATAGAGGCAGTATTATAGTAGTTATATTCTTGTACATAGGGAGCGGTATTATAATAGTGATATTCTTGTACATAGGGGGCAGTATTATAGTAGTAATACTCTTGTACATAGGGGGCTGTATTATAGTAGTTATATTCTTGTACATAGGGGGCAGTATTATAGTAGTTATATTCTTGTACATAGGAGGCAGTATTATAGTAGTTATATTCTTGTGCATAAGGGCAGTATTATAGTAGTTATATTCTTGTACACAGGGGCAGTATTATAGTAGTTATATTCTTGTACATAGGGGGCAGTATTATATTAGTTATATTCTTGTACACAGGGGCAATATTATAGTAGTTATATTCTTGTACATAGGGGGCAGTATTATAGTAGTCATATTCTTGTACATAGGAGCAGTATTATAGTAGTTATATTCTTGTACATAGGGGCAGTATTATAGTAGTTATATTCTTGTACATAGGGGGCAGTATTATAGTAGTTATATTCTTGTACATTGGGTCAGTATTATAGTAGTTATATTCTTGTACATAGGGGACAGTATTATAATAGTTATATTATTGTACATAGGGGCAGTATTATAGTAGTAATATTCTTGTATATAAGGGCAGTGTTATAGTAGTTATATTCTTGTACATAGAGGCAGTATTATAGTAGTTATATTCTTGTACATTGGGAGCAGTATTATAGTAGTGATATTCTTGTACATAGGGGGCAGTATTTTAGTAGTTATATTCTTGTACATAGGGGGCACTATTATAGTAGTTATATTCTTGTACATAGGGGGTAGTATTATAGTAGTTATATTCTTGTACATAGGGGGCAGTATTATAATAGTTATATTCTTGCACATAGGGGCAGTATTATAATAGTTATATTCTTGCACATAAGGGCAGTGTTATAGTAGTTATATTCTTGTACATAGGAGAAGTATTATAGTAGTTATATTCTTGTACATAGGGGGCAGTATTATAGTAGTTATATTCTTGTACATAGGGGGCAGTATTATAGTAGTTATATTCTTGTAAATAGGAGGCAGTATAATAGTAGTTATATTCTTGTACATAGGGGCAGTATTATAGTAGTTATATTATTGTACATAGGGGCAGTATTATAGTAGTTATATTCTTGTAAATAGGAGGCAGTATTATATTAGTTATATTCTTGTACATAGGGGCAGTATTATAGTAGTTATATTCTTGTACATAGGGAGCAGTATTATACTAGTGATATTCTTGTACATAGGGGGCAGTATTATAGTAGTTATATTCTTGTACATAGGGGGCAGGATTATAGTAGTTATATTCTTGTACATAGTGGGCAGTATTATAGTAGTTACATTCTTGTACATAGGGGAAGTATTATAGTAGTTATATTCTTGTACATAAGGGCAGTATTATAGTAGTTATATTCTTGTACATAGGGGCAGTATTATAGTAGTTATATTCTTGTACTTAGGGGGCAGTATTATAGTAGTTATATTCTTGTACATAGGAGCAGTATTATAGTAGTTATATTCTTGTACATAGGGGGCAGTATTATAGTAGTTATATTCTTGTAAATAGGAGGCAGTATTATAGTAGTTATATTCTTGCACATAGGGGCAGTATTATAGTAGTTATATTCTTGTACATAGGGCAGCATTATAGTAGTTATATTCTTGTACATAGGGGGCAGTATTATAGTAGTTATATTCTTGTACATAGGAGGCAGTATTATAGTAGTTATATTCTTGTACATTGGGGCAGTATTATAGTAGTTATATTCTTGTACATAGGGGTCAGTATTATAGTAGTTATATTCTTGTACATAGGAGAAGTATTATAGTAGTTATATTCTTGTACATAGGTGGCAGTATTATAGTAGTTATATTCTTGTACATAGGAGCAGTATTATAGCAGTTATATTCTTGTACATAGGGGGCAGTATTATAATAGTTATATTCTTGTACATAGGAGCAGTATTATAGCAGTTATATTCTTGTACATAGGGGCAGTATTATAGTAGTTATATTCTTGTACATAGGGGGCAGTATTATAGTAGTTATATTCTTGTACATAGGGGGCAGGATTATAGTAGTTATATTCTTGTACATAGGGGGCAGTATTATAGTAGTTATATTCTTGTACATAGGAGGCAGTATTATAGTAGTTATATTCTTGTACATAAGGGCAGTATTATAGTAGTTATATTCTTGTACATAGGGGCAGTATTATAGTAGTTATATTCTTGTACATAAGGGCAGTATTATAGTAGTTATATTCTTGTACATAGGAGCAGTATTATAGTAGTTATATTCTTGTACATAGGGGGCAGTATTATAGTAGTTATATTCTTGTAAATAGGAGGCAGTATTATAGTAGTTATATTCTTGCACATAGGGGCAGTATTATAGTAGTTATATTCTTGTACATAGGGGCAGCATTATAGTAGTTATATTCTTGTACATAGGGGGCAGTATTATAGTAGTTATATTCTTGTACATAGGAGGCAGTATTATAGTAGTTATATTCTTGTACATTGGGGCAGTATTATAGTAGTTATATTCTTGTACATAGGGGTCAGTATTATAGTAGTTATATTCTTGTACATAGGAGAAGTATTATAGTAGTTATATTCTTGTACATAGGTGGCAGTATTATAGTAGTTATATTCTTGTACATAGGAGCAGTATTATAGCAGTTATATTCTTGTACATAGGGGGCAGTATTATAATAGTTATATTCTTGTACATAGGAGCAGTATTATAGCAGTTATATTCTTGTACATAGGGGCAGTATTATAGTAGTTATATTCTTGTACATAGGGGGCAGTATTATAGTAGTTATATTCTTGTACATAGGGGGCAGTATTATAGTAGTTATATTCTTGTAAATAGGAGGCAGTATTATAGTAGTTATATTCTTGTACATAGGGGCAGTATTATAGTAGATATATTCTTGTACATATGGGGCAGTATTATAGTAGTTATATTCTTGTAAATAGGAGGCAGTATTATAGCAGTTATATTCTTGTACATAGGGGCAGTATTATAGTAGTTATATTCTTGTACATAGGGAGCAGTATTATAGTAGTGATATTCTTGTACCTAGGGGGCAGTATTATAGTAGTTATATTCTTGTACATAGGGGGCAGTATTATAGTAGTTATATTCTTGTACATAGGGGGCAGTATTATAGTAGATATATTCTTGTACATAGGAGGCAGTATTATAGTAGTTATATTCTTGTGCATAAGGGCAGTATTATAGTAGTTATATTCTTGTACACAGGGGCAGTATTATAGTAGTTATATTCTTGTACATAGGGGGCAGTATTATAGTAGTTATATTCTTGTACATAGGAGCAGTATTATAGTAGTTATATTCTTGTACATAGGGGGCAGTATTATAGTAGTTATATTCTTGTACATAGGGGCAGTATTATAGTAGTTATATTCTTGTACATAGGGGGCAGTATTATAGTAGTTATATTCTTGTACATAGGAGCAGTATTATAGTAGTTATATTCTTGTACATAGGGGGCAGTATTATAGTAGTTATATTCTTGTACATTGGGGCAGTATTATAGTAGTTATATTCTTGTACATAGGGGACAGTATTATAATAGTTATATTATTGTACATAGGGGCAGTATTATAGTAGTAATATTCTTGTACATAAGGGCAGTGTTATAGTAGTTATATTCTTGTACATAGAGGCAGTATTATAGTAGTTATATTCTTGTACATTGGGAGCAGTATTATAGTAGTGATATTCTTGTACATAGGGGGCAGTATTTTAGTAGTTATATTCTTGTACATAGGGGGCACTATTATAGTAGTTATATTCTTGTACATAGGGGGTAGTATTATAGTAGTTATATTCTTGTACATAGGGGCAGTATTATAATAGTTATATTCTTGCACATAGGGGCAGTATTATAGTAGTTATATTCTTGCACATAAGGGCAGTGTTATAGTAGTTATATTCTTGTACATAGGAGAAGTATTATAGTAGTTATATTCTTGTACATAGGGGGCAGTATTATAGTAGTTATATTCTTGTACATAGGGGGCAGTATTATAGTAGTTATATTCTTGTAAATAGGAGGCAGTATAATAGTAGTTATATTCTTATACATAGGGGCAGTATTATAGTAGTTATATTATTGTACATAGGGGCAGTATTATAGTAGTTATATTCTTGTAAATAGGAGGCAGTATTATATTAGTTATATTCTTGTACATAGGGGCAGTATTATAGTAGTTATATTCTTGTACATAGGGAGCAGTATTATACTAGTGATATTCTTGTACATAGGGGGCAGTATTATAGTAGTTATATTCTTGTACATAGGGGGCAGTATTATAGTAGTTATATTCTTGTACATAGGGGGCAGTATTATAGTAGATATATTCTTGTACATAGGAGGCAGTATTATAGTAGTTATATTCTTGTGCATAAGGGCAGGATTATAGTAGTTATATTCTTGTACACAGGGGCAGTATTATAGTAGTTATATTCTTGTACATAGGGGGCAGTATTATAGTAGTTATATTCTTGTACATAGGAGCAGTATTATAGTAGTTATATTCTTGTACATAGGGGGCAGTATTATAGTAGTTATATTCTTGTACATAGGGGCAGTATTATAGTAGTTATATTCTTGTACATAGGGGGCAGTATTATAGTAGTTATATTCTTGTACATAGGAGCAGTATTATAGTAGTTATATTCTTGTACATAGGGGGCAGTATTATAGTAGTTATATTCTTGTACATTGGGGCAGTATTATAGTAGTTATATTCTTGTACATAGGGGACAGTATTATAATAGTTATATTATTGTACATAGGGGCAGTATTATAGTAGTAATATTCTTGTACATAAGGGCAGTGTTATAGTAGTTATATTCTTGTACATAGAGGCAGTATTATAGTAGTTATATTCTTGTACATTGGGAGCAGTATTATAGTAGTGATATTCTTGTACATAGGGGGCAGTATTTTAGTAGTTATATTCTTGTACATAGGGGGCACTATTATAGTAGTTATATTCTTGTACATAGGGGGTAGTATTATAGTAGTTATATTCTTGTACATAGGGGGCAGTATTATAATAGTTATATTCTTGCACATAGGGGCAGTATTATAGTAGTTATATTCTTGCACATAAGGGCAGTGTTATAGTAGTTATATTCTTGTACATAGGAGAAGTATTATAGTAGTTATATTCTTGTACATAGGGGGCAGTATTATAGTAGTTATATTCTTGTACATAGGGGGCAGTATTATAGTAGTTATATTCTTGTAAATAGGAGGCAGTATAATAGTAGTTATATTCTTGTACATAGGGGCAGTATTATAGTAGTTATATTATTGTACATAGGGGCAGTATTATAGTAGTTATATTCTTGTAAATAGGAGGCAGTATTATATTAGTTATATTCTTGTACATAGGGGCAGTATTATAGTAGTTATATTCTTGTACATAGGGAGCAGTATTATACTAGTGATATTCTTGTACATAGGGGGCAGTATTATAGTAGTTATATTCTTGTAAATAGGAGGCAGTATAATAGTAGTTATATTCTTGTACATAGAGGCAGGATTATAGTAGTTATATTCTTGTACATAGTGGGCAGTATTATAGTAGTTATATTCTTGTACATAGGAGGCAGTATTATAGTAGTTATATTCTTGTACATAAGGGCAGTATTATAGTAGTTATATTCTTGTACATAGGGGCAGTATTATAGTAGTTATATTCTTGTACATAGGGGGCAGTATTATAGTAGTTATATTCTTGTACATTGGAGCAGTATTATAGTAGTTATATTCTTGTACATAGGGGGCAGTATTATAGTAGTTATATTCTTGTACATAGAGGCAGTATTATAGTAGTTATATTCTTGTACATAGGGGGCAGTATTATAGTAGTTATACTCTTGTACATAGGGGGCAGTATTATAGTAGTTATATTCTTGTACATAGGGGGCAGTATTATAGTAGTTATATTCTTGTACATACGAGGCAGTAATATAGTAGTTATATTCTTGTGCATAAGGGCAGTATTATAGTAGTTATATTCTTGTACACAGGGGCAGTATT
Organism: Phyllobates terribilis; assembly: GCF_046119375.1. Classification (NCBI taxonomy): domain Eukaryota; kingdom Metazoa; phylum Chordata; class Amphibia; order Anura; family Dendrobatidae; genus Phyllobates; species Phyllobates terribilis. Next base: position 181,347 of record NW_027364715.1, read on the forward strand.
ATAATAGTTATATTCTTGTACATAGGGGGCAGTATTATAGTAGTTATATTCTTGTACATAGGAGCAGTATTATAGTAGTTATATTCTTGTACATAGGGGGCAGTATTATAGTAGTTATATTCTTGTACATAGGGGCAGTATTATAGTAGTTATATTCTTGTACATAGGGGGCAGTATTATAATAGTTATATTCTTGTACATAGGGGCAGTATTACAGTAGTTATATTCTTGTACATAAGGGCAGTATTATAGTAGTTATATTCTTGTACATAGGGGGCACTATTGTAGTAGTTATATTCCTGTACATAGGGGGCAGTATTAAAGTAGTCATATTCTTGTACATAGGAGCAGTATTATAGTAGTTATATTCTTGTACATAGGGGCAGTATTATAGTAGTTATATTCTTGTACATAGGGGGCGGTATTATAGTAGTTATATTCTTGTACATAGGGACAGTATTATAGTAGTTATATTCTTGTACATACGAGGCAGTATTATAGTAGTTATATTCTTGTACATAAGGGCAGTATTATAGTAGTTATATTCTTGTACATAGGGGCAGTATTATAGTAGTTATATTCTTGTACATAGTGGGCAGTATTATAGTAGTTATATTCTTGTACATAGGAGCAGTATTATAGTAGTTATATTCTTGTACATACGGGGCAGTATTATAGTAGTTATATTCTTGTACATTGGGGCAGTATTATAGTAGTTATATTCCTGTACATAGGGGGCAGTATTATAATAGTTATATTCTTGTACATAGGGGCAGTATTATAGTAGTTATATTCTTGTACATAAGGGCAGTGTTATAGTAGTTATATTCTTGTACATAGAGGCAGTATTATAGTAGTTATATTCTTGTACATAGGGAGCAGTATTATATTAGTGATATTCTTGTACATAGGGGGCAGTATTATAGTAGTAATACTCTTGTACATAGGGGGCTGTATTATAGTAGTTATATTCTTGTACATAGGGGGCAGTATTATAGTAGTTATATTCTTGTACATAGGAGGCAGTATTATAGTAGTTATATTCTTGTGCATAAGGGCAGTATTATAGTAGTTATATTCTTGTACACAGGGGCAGTATTATAGTAGTTATATTCCTGTACATAGGGGGCAGTATTATATTAGTTATATTCTTGTACACAGGGGCAATATTATAGTAGTTATATTCTTGTACATAGGGGGCAGTATTATAGTAGTCATATTCTTGTACATAGGAGCAGTATTATAGTAGTTATATTCTTGTACATAGGGGAAGTATTATAGTAGTTATATTCTTGTACATAGGGGGCAGTATTATAGTAGTTATATTCTTGTACATAGTGGGCAGTATTATAGTAGTTATATTCTTGTACATAGGGGGCAGTATTATAGTAGTTATATTCTTGTACATAGGGGGCAGTATTATAGTAGTTATATTCTTGTACATAGGAGGCAGTATTATAGTAGTTATATTCTTGTACATAAGGGCAGTATTATAGTAGTTATATTCTTGTACATAGGGACAGTATTATAGTAGTTATATTCTTGTACATAGGAGGCAGTATTATAGCAGTTATATTCTTGCACATAGGGGCAGTATTATAGTAGTTATATTCTTGTACATAGGGGGCAGTATTATAGTAGTTATATTATTGTACATAGGAGGCAGTATTATAGTTGTTATATTCTTGTACATTGGGACAGTATTATAGTAGTTATATTCTTGTACATAGGGGAAGTATTATAGTAGTTATATTCTTGTACATTGGGACAGTATTATAGTAGTTATATTCTTGTACATAGGGGCAGTATTATAGTAGTTATATTCTTGTACATAGGGGGCAGTATTATAGTAGTTATATTCTTGTAAATAGGAGGCAGTATTATAGTAGTTATATTCTTGCACATAGGGGCAGTATTATAGTAGTTATATTCTTGTACATAGGGGCAGCATTATAGTAGTTATATTCTTGTACATAGGGGGCAGTATTATAGTAGTTATATTCTTGTACATAGGAGGCAGTATTATAGTAGTTATATTCTTGTACATTGGGGCAGTATTATAGTAGTTATATTCTTGTACATAGGGGTCAGTATTATAGTAGTTATATTCTTGTACATAGGAGAAGTATTATAGTAGTTATATTCTTGTACATAGGGGGCAGTATTATAGTAGTTATATTCTTGTACATAGGAGCAGTATTATAGCAGTTATATTCTTGTACATAGGGGGCAGTATTATAATAGTTATATTCTTGTACATAGGAGCAGTATTATAGCAGTTATATTCTTGTACATAGGGGCAGTATTATAGTAGTTATATTCTTGTACATAGGGGGCAGTATTATAGTAGTTATATTCTTGTCCATAGGGGGCAGTATTATAGTAGTTATATTCTTGTAAATAGGAGGCAGTATTATAGTAGTTATATTCTTGTACATAGGGGCAGTATTATAGTAGATATATTCTTGCACATATGGGGCAGTATTATAGTAGTTATATTCTTGTAAATAGGAGGCAGTATTATAGTAGTTATATTTTTGTACATAGGGGCAGTATTATAGTAGTTATATTCTTGTACATAGGGAGCAGTATTATAGTAGTGATATTTTTGTACCTAGGGGGCAGTATTATAGTAGTTATATTCTTGTACATAGGGGGCAGTATTATAGTAGTTATATTCTTGTACATAGGGGGCAGTATTATAGTAGATATATTCTTGTACATAGGAGGCAGTATTATAGTAGTTATATTCTTGTGCATAAGGGCAGTATTATAGTTATATTCTTGTACACAGGGGCAGTATTATAGTAGTTATATTCTTGTACATAGGGGGCAGTATTATAGTAGTTATATTCTTGTACATAGGAGCAGTATTATAGTAGTTATATTTTTGTACATAGGGGGCAGTATTATAGTAGTTATATTCTTGTACATAGGGGCAGTATTATAGTAGTTATATTCTTGTACATAGGGGGCAGTATTATAGTAGTTATATTCTTGTACATAGGGGGCAGTATTATAGTAGTTATATTCTTGTACATTGGGTCAGTATTATAGTAGTTATATTCTTGTACATAGGGGACAGTATTATAATAGTTATATTATTGTACATAGGGGCAGTATTATAGTAGTAATATTCTTGTACATAAGGGCAGTGTTATAGTAGTTATATTCTTGTACAAAGAGGCAGTATTATAGTAGTTATATTCTTGTACATTGGGAGCAGTATTATAGTAGTGATATTCTTGTACGTAGGGGGCAGTATTTTAGTAGTTATATTCTTGTACATAGGGGGCACTATTATAGTAGTTATATTCTTGTACATAGGGGGTAGTATTATAGTAGTTATATTCTTGTACATAGGGGGCAGTATTATAATAGTTATATTCTTGTACATAGGGGCAGCATTATAGTAGTTATATTCTTGTACATAGGGGGCAGTATTATAGTAGTTATATTCTTGTACATAGGAGGCAGTATTATAGTAGTTATATTCTTGTACATAGGGGGCAGTATTATAGTAGTTATATTCTTGTACATAGGGGGCAGTATTATAGTAGATATATTCTTGTACATAGGAGGCAGTATTATAGTAGTTATATTCTTGTGCATAAGGGCAGTATTATAGTAGTTATATTCTTGTACACAGGGGCAGTATTATAGTAGTTATATTCTTGTACATAGGGGGCAGTATTATAGTAGTTATATTCTTGTACATAGGAGCAGTATTATAGTAGTTATATTCTTGTACATAGGGGGCAGTATTATAGTAGTTATATTCTTGTACATAGGGGCAGTATTATAGTAGTTATATTCTTGTATATAGGGGGCAGTATTATAGTAGTTATATTCTTGTACATAGGAGCAGTATTATAGTAGTTATATTCTTGTACATAGGGGGCAGTATTATAGTAGTTATATTCTTGTACATAGGGGACAGTATTATAATAGTTATATTATTGTACATAGGGGCAGTATTATAGTAGTAATATTCTTGTACATAAGGGCAGTGTTATAGTAGTTATATTCTTGTACATAGAGGCAGTATTATAGTAGTTATATTCTTGTACATTGGGAGCAGTATTATAGTAGTGATATTCTTGTACATAGGGGGCAGTATTTTAGTAGTTATATTCTTGTACATAGGGGGCACTATTATAGTAGTTATATTCTTGTACATAGGGGGTAGTATTATAGTAGTTATATTCTTGTACATAGGGGGCAGTATTATAATAGTTATATTCTTGCACATAGGGGCAGTATTATAGTAGTTATATTCTTGCACATAAGGGCAGTGTTATAGTAGTTATATTCTTGTACATAGGAGAAGTATTATAGTAGTTATATTCTTGTACATAGGGGGCAGTATTATAGTAGTTATATTCTTGTACATAGGGGGCAGTATTATAGTAGTTATATTCTTGTAAATAGGAGGCAGTATAATAGTAGTTATATTCTTGTACATAGGGGCAGTATTATAGTAGTTATATTATTGTACATAGGGGCAGTATTATAGTAGTTATATTCTTGTAAATAGGAGGCAGTATTATATTAGTTATATTCTTGTACATAGGGGCATTATTATAGTAGTTATATTCT